>NW_026706926.1:0-275000 GCF_024137745.1 Phymastichus coffea
AATCCCTTGATAATCAACCACAGTCCCCATGACAAAGGAGCAGGAACATTGCGCCCAGATTCCACTGTCGATCATGCCAGGATGCAGGCAGTTCGCGGTAACGCCTGTACCCTCGAGTCCTGCGTGCCAGTTCGAGGTGAACACGATGTTTGCGTGATTTGGAAACGTAGTACAAAGTAAGGCTGGCAGTGACATTGTTGGGTTGACGTTGTCGAGGTTCAAACTTGCCAGGCGATACAGTTCAGACGCGACGACTACCACGCGACTGGGCGCCGAGCGTTTCAGCAAATCTTGAAAATTAAAAAAAAAAAGAATCTTTGATCGGGACATCCTTGACCACGTAAAACTGCGTGGTTGGTGTTTTATTGTTAATCAGAAAGAAAAGGAAAGAAAAGATGCAAAGTCATCGCTCACCAATGAGCAAAATGGGTAAGTAAGAACGGTCCGTAATGATTGGTACGCCATGGTCATCTCAATGCCATCCTCGCTGACCTTCTGGCAAAAGTCTCAGCTGTGCCGCATTGTGAATCAGAACGTCCAGACGGCTCTCCTCGCGGTTTATTTTGCTTGGCAAAATCGCGCACTGACTCCAATGATGACAGGTCCAGTTTGCGAACCACCAACTCGGTCGTTGCCGGTTTCTTTCGCCAACTCGTCTGAAATGAATATTGCGAGCAAATTGAGCAGACCGCGAATTGAATACAATGCTCCCATTAGGCGTCAGCATTGCAATCGAAATGATCGACGCTCTGATGCAATATCAAGATTGCACCTTTGTTTTTGGATTGTATTACGAGTTCATTTTGCACGGCGAATAAGAATTGAATGCAACACGGGACAAGTATAAGTTAGTAATACTAATTGTAAGAAGTCTAAAGTGTTCTTCAAATGAGAAATATATTCTCTTGCAAAGAATAAAAGTATTCAAAATAAAAAACAAATGATTTTTAATTGAAAAACTATGTCAAGTTCAGGATTTTTTATTCTTATCAAAAGAATAGTTATTAAGCAATTTAATTAAGATTTATACTCGAAATAAGAAACTTTCATAAAAAAAGATATTTCGTAGCGTGTGAAATATCAAATATAACGTGACTACTTCCACGATGAGAGAAAACCTTGCAAATTCAGTACACAAGAAAACAAGTGACACTAATTGAGTACTCACGTCGTGACCGATTAGCCAACGCGAATGCAAAAAAAAACACAACAATGAGTCAAAGTTGCAATCATAACGAAATCTACTTTACATAACGACATAGCGGTTAAATAGTGTCGCAATATACAGTCGCACAAAGTAAGTCGAAGTTTTTGAAGGTTGATCGTATTTCGGCAATTAAGACGTTCGGTCGACGCGCGGCCACATAAAAAAAAAAGAAAACGAATTCTAAAGTTCAACGGTCCACGATGCTTTCACTTGGCGCATCGGCAGAGATGCTTCGACCGCGGCATCCGGCAAATAGTAACGTGTGCGAGATTATTTTTATTCGGTCGTGACGCTCGAAAGTCGCGATACACGCGGAGGTTTCAGTTCGCGCGGCACACTTTTAAAAATTGGGAAAACTGCAAGTAGCACCTGGGGTGCACGAGCCTACGATCGCATCCGCAACGAAACAACGCGTTCACGCGTACGCATAGTCAATGACTTGAACTCTGCTCGATCCTCGCGGCGGAATCGACTGATCGACAAGCAATAGACGTGTAAATGTAAACATCGACGCACTCATCGAACTTACCTCGGATGTCGTAGCAGCTTCGACGTTTCGACAGGGCCATCACAACTTTCGCGCCTCTCTTGGCTAAATCTTTAGCAGTTTCACGACCGATGCCAGATGTGCATCCCGTGATGATAACGGTTTTGCCCTTCATACTTGCTTTACTTTTGCAAACGCCGAGACTCAAGTAGACGTAGAGACGTAGAAGCCCGAGGAGGAAGACAATGCCAGCGATCGCTAAGACTGCGGCCACCAGGCATATTATCGAGCACGTCCATAAGTTTAGAATCGCCATGCTATTTTATATGATCTGTCTGTGTCTGTTTTTTTATCGTACGAAGCAGAGAGTGAGAAAGAATAAGAAATAAGAGAAGATGAGTACCTGATTTTCTCATTCGGTGCATACATTTTTCTTTTCAACTTTCATGAGAATGGATGATTGCTCGTCATTGTCGTTATGTACGTCATGGAGATTTTTCATTCAGCCCACAATCATTACGATCCGGCGAAGCGTATTTATCGCGCAGACTTACACATCGATCGTACAGACGAAATATGTAATTGAGTAAGACACGAGGACACATAATTAACGGTGAAAGTAAACATCGACAAACAATCAATCAATTTTCACTTAGTCAGCCGACGAGTTTCATATCAATATTATATCCTCTACGGGCAGGAAAAACACGAAAGAACTTTCAAAACTTTCTCGAGACTGTGCCCGAGTGAAATATCCGCTCGCGTGCGTATGTGGAAAGAGATTCCGACTGTCAAGGTGAACGGCGCGAACGACCGGTTCCACGTGGAAGTTTGCCCGCGGTTTTTATCATTGCCATCCGATGGCGATTTTCAATATTTTCAGGACGTTTTCACGTAAAGCCTTGCTGTTCGTTGCGTCAATCATGTAAGTTTGTCGTCGAAGAACTGGACCATTGAGAGACTGAGATTTCTACGGGGATCAGGCGCGAATTCGAGCAGGAGAGAGAAAGAAACTACAGAGAAAATGTTGTTTTGACTTTAGGCTAATGGGTTAATCTTTGCTTCGCACTTTCTTATTGGAGAGACTCTTTAGAAAATTCTTTCGCGCGTCGCAATACGATTGTGGTTCGTTTGGAGAAATTATTTTCGAGTACGAAATGGTCGTTTCGTGTAGAACGAGGACAGTTCAAATAAATATATGAAAATTACCGAGGACAACGATTGATTATCCATCGATTCATTGTATTTTTCATTTTTAAATATGAATATCACAGTAGGAAATGAACGTAACAACCACGCAACTGTGCAATGCGAAATAAATAATTACCCTCACCGTCAAAACACAATGAACAATAATCTCTACTATGAAAATGCTACGTACTAAGATTTAGCAATAGCAATCATACCGAATCTCAAAGAAAACATGAAACGAAAAAAAATCTGTTATTACTTACAAGTATCCGGATGTACGCTTGAAGGCAGCTTCGAAGCGTCTGAGTAGCGTTCGTCCACTCCTTTACGGTGTAGCACCTGATTTGACCAACGTATAGGTATATTCTCCCCTCCTCTTACACGCGAACTTATTGCGCTTTACGGGGGCCTTGAACTCGAACTCTACTCTCTCTCTCTCTCTCTCTCTCTCTCTCTCTCTCTCTCTCTCTCTCTCTCTCTTCTCTTCCCTCCCCCTCTCTCTAGATCCTGCGAGAGGAAAGAGTTTCGAGGCGCTACGTGGGGATGGTTCGTTTCTCTTTTGTCGAATAGAAATTTACTAGCAAATCGCAATTTCTTGATCAGAGATGAAGGAAAATTTAGATGCAGCGCTGTTGATGCTACGTCTGTTGGGTTGCATGTGATGAGATGTAAAAAATGTTTTGACGAGTGTATTTCGAACTAATGTTTGTCGGAAAAATTTTAGAATAAGCGAAGCTGCTTGATTTATATTTCGCCCAGTCCAACTCCCCAATAAGACTAATAACGTCAAAGATTCATTTTTTATTTCCCATGGGTAAAAATGTAATTTCAGAAAAAAAGTGTAAATCTAATTTATCGAAATAGTTGTTGCGGAAAAAGTGGAATAATGAGAATTTTTATCCATCTTCAATTCAAATCTCAGAAACAAATTTCGTCGGCAGCATTTTCTTACGCGATGCTAAAAAGAGAAAGATCTCTATGCTTTTGATGGCTTGTCCAAAGTCCTATTTCGTTGACCTGTTATTGATCATTAATGCACATTCGCGAGAGTGCGAGTGTTGCGCTTCCCGCTTTAGATTTGCGTTCGCGGCCTCTTTCTTATCTTCGTCGTTGGATTGGAGGCTGCGTTAGACTTAGCCGACAATTCCGGTACTTGGAGTTGCTGCTGCTGCTGCATTTGGAATTGCTGCTGGGCGTCGAGTTGATTCGCCAGCCCACTGATTTTCATGTCTTTGAGCTTCATCGTTCCCTCAAGGAATGCAACTTTGTGGCACAAAGTTTTTATCACATCTGCTTTTACGCGTAGTTCTTCCAGCGTCTGAGCGTATGACTCGCGTAAATGGCTTAACTCATCTTCGTGCCGTTGCTCTACAAATATTTAATGGCCAAATGTTCCTGTAGTTCGTAACAAAACAACAAACATTAGATTGACGTTACCTTCCGATTCAGGTAGAGCTTTGGATTCCAGTTTGACGGATTGTGGCTTGGATTTTCTCGAGAACCATCGCCAAAAGCATAATATAGCCAAGATTATTCCAAAAATTGTAGCGAAAAAATGTACAATCGCTCCGAGCATTCTAGAAAATATGGATCTTTCGTTGCGCGGCTCGTCTTCAACTTTCTTTTGCGTAGTTACCGTTCGCGGTCGTTCTAAAAAATCAAACACACCTCAGAATACGCGCAACGCATTTCTCCCTATATAAATAAATCCTACCCAAATGATGCAGATTAACATCGCTGAAATCGGTGTCCTTAATTTTCGTTGCCATCTGTTTGTCGCGAAACTCATTGAGAAGCCTCTCAATAGCGCCCACCTGCGAGTGCGCCAATTGATCGATGGTCTCTTGATTCAGGCGCAAATCGATCTTCGTCAAAACTTTGCGATTCAGTGTGTTCCAATTTTCCTTCTTATTTTGAATGCTGTTCGCCGGTATGTAGTTGTGTGAGTTTACGAGGTTCGGATAGTAAAACTTGAGAATTTCGGACATCAGCACTGAAACGGTTATTCGATTAATGAGTACAGGTTATTACAGAAGCTTAAATCGACAAAGATTTGCCAAAGTACCGGCGTCGGAAAAATCACGAGCGAGATTTTTGGTAGTTTTGGAGAGGGGAATGCCATCGATCCACTCGAAAATGTCCTCGATTCTCGCTGGATTTTCGCTTTCGATTGAGTTCGCCTCGCTTTTCTCCGACATTTGCTCATCCTTAAGCTGCATTAGCCCTTGACTTAATACCATGATTGTTTGCTATTCTTGTCCTTTACCCGCGTCACTTTGATTTTTCGTCTAGTTCATCTTGTTGAAGGAGACGCCTATTGACAGTTACGCAGCTTAATGGAACCTTCAGCTTCATTTTTCTAACCCATGCATGTTTTTCAGCGTGAAGATGTATATATTTTTTCAATTTTAGCTTTTAAGGTGGTTTGATCGCGAGAAGAGGTTTTTAATTCTGTCAAAACTGCGTTTCGGAAGTTTGCAAGCTTTACAAATGTCGAGTCTTCTTTATTTTACCAATCAATGATAATAAGATGAACAACTTAATTAATTCTTTGTTAAAAACATACTTTTTAAATTTCTTGCTAATTTGATAAAATTGTACGGTATTTTATGTATCTTCTAAAAATAAATTTTCATTATTTAATATGAAAATAAATATGTTAAGAATTGTTATGTATTGAAGACGGATAATTACATTCATACATATTTCAAAATTCTGGTTTTTACACCATATCATATAAAATAAAAAATTATAACTTACGGTTAACTATAGAGCCGATATTTGGAAATTCGTAATACGTGGTAACCGGTAAAATATAAAATACGAATTATGAAATGTCAAGTATAGGTTATGTACATCAGCTGGAGAATAAAGAAAACATATGGCCACCCACCCGGGCCAACTAGTTCGCACAATATGTGTGTTGATTAATGTCAAAATGTAATTGGAATTACATTAAAATGTGGCATTATTTTCGCTAATCTGAACGAGTACAACGGCAAAAAATGTCGTGGACTCATTTGCTTACTAACAACTCTTACAGGTGCTTAATACTCTAAAACAGTCAAACCTATACAGAAATCATGGAGATTCTATTTAAAAATCTCAAATTTAAATACATTTTTACGTGTATCTTCGTTACTTTTGTTATTTCTTGCTTGATTAGCATTGCTCCTATTAGTATAGGTAAGTTAAAAATAGTAGTAGATATTTTTAATCAATCCCTTTTTAATTTAAATTTCATTCTTTTGTGCAAAATTGTAGGTTAAAAATGTTTGTTTACATCTACTGATTAAAGTCCTGGTTATCTATTAGTGAATACTTAGTTTTTCTATATTTAGTTTTTGTAAATTTATGAAATTTTCAATAATCAAAATTCCTTAGCGTAAAGCTCACATAATTTATTGTTTTACAGAAGAATGTAAATGTAATAATAAACCAGAAGTAACCAATGTGAAGGACTCTGCGGCTCGAAGAAAATTATTTAAGTATGAACATCGTTTAGCCATACTGGTGCCATTTAGAGACCGCTTTGAGGAATTGTTGATATTTGCACCACACATGAAAAAATTTCTAGATAAGCAAGACATTAATTATCATATATTTATATTGAATCAGGTAAAAGTAAAACTAGACCATTAACTTGTCATACATTAAATTTATATTCAAATTGCAGATTGATAGGTACAGATTCAATAGGGCTTCACTTATAAATGTAGGATTTTTAGAAACACAAAAAGACTTTGACTATATAGCTATGCATGATGTTGATCTCTTACCAATGAACAGTGAGTTGCAATACTTTTACCCTGACAAAGGTCCTTTACACATTTCATCACCTGGACTTCATCCCAGATATCATTACCCTACTTTCATAGGTGGAATTTTATTGGTTAAGAGGTACTTCAACAGAAAGTTTAAAATCTTTTTAATAGTTGAATTTTAAACTATATTAATGTTATATTTTATTTTTAGGGAGCATTTTCTGCAAGTAAATGGTATGTCGAATAAGTATTGGGGTTGGGGTTTAGAAGATGATGAATTTTATGTAAGGCTGAAAGAAGCAGGACTTGATGTTACAAGGCCACCAAATCTTCTAACTGGAACTACAAGTACTTTCAAGTAAGTAAAAGTGAATTACTTAATAATATCGAAAAATATGAAAGCAAGTTGATAATTATGAAATATAATATTATTTTAGACATGTTCATGATAGGAATTATCGTAAAAGGGACATGGTGAAATGTTTTAATCAAAGAGAAGTCACAAGAAAGCGTGATCGTCAGACTGGACTACACAACGTAGCTTACAAACTAGAAAAATCGATCAATGCAACTATTACCGATACTCACATAACTATTTTAAATATTTCCTTGATGTGTGATGAGTCTATTACGCCTTGGTGTGTTTGCGAGTCTGTTAGTATCGTCAAGGAAAAGAAAGTTAAAACCCGACGGTAAATTTGATTGATTTTAATCGATCTATCGTGTGTTTGTTATCCTATTTTTAAAGTGCACGAAGTAGGACTTGATATTGTGAACATTAGCACATTGTACAGTGAAGAATGACTATAGAAGAAGTTTTGTACAGCTTGTAATTTTTAATTCAATAGGAAACCGTTGCAAACAAATAGAAAGAACAAAAAATACGTTGCGCATGTGATAAATAGAATTAAGTAATTAAAAAAATATTGTTTGTATGGAAATTGCTAAACATTTTATTAATTTATTTTATCAAAATACATAAACAGCTGAGCCCATCTGCAAAAATGCTCTTATTTGCAAGATTGAAATAATATAAAAATATATATAAAACAATCTTAGCCGTTTTTGTAAATTGAACTTTATGATTGTGAGACGCGTTGAAAAAAAATATATTCATAATTTACCTTAGATCAAACAGTTGAATAACTTTCTCAATTTTAACCTAAATAATTAGATCCTTCTGCTGTTAATATTGACTGTAAACTAAAATGCCTATACCACCAGATCTGGTAAAATGTTACAAATATCTAGATTTGAATAGTCAAAATCATATCGAGGAGTTGCGAAAACTTGTCAACGTCCCCAATGTTAGCGCTGATCCATACGCGAAGGATCACTTGTCAGCTTTAGTTAGGTGGATATCTAAACGATTGAAAAATCTAGGTTTCAATTTAGTTACGAAGATACCTGACTATAAAAATTACAAGGTAAAGCAGCTATTAATCAATTAACAATAATATTTTTAATAAATAATTTATTTTATAGGGAAATAAGCCACCAGTAGTCGTTGGAATTCTTGGAAAAGATCCAGAAAAGACAACACTCTTGTACTACTGTCACCTTGACGTTCTTAAAGTTCAAAAAGCACAATGGAAAACTGATCCATTTGAATTAACTGAAATCGATGGAAAGCTCTACGGACGTGGCACAGCGAAAATGAAAGGACCGCTATTGTGCTTCATCCACGCAATTGAAGCTTATCGTGAGGTGGGAGTTGAGTTACCTATCAACATACGCATAATATGTGGTAAATGATGAAAAGTAAATCAAGTTGCTTGCGAAAAAAATATGCTAAATTGATATTCGACTATAGAATCGATGTTTGAGTGCAAGAATAAAGGCTTGAATAGCGTCTTGGAAGATTTGAAACCTACTTTTCTAACACAAGTCGATTGCATTATGATGATGGAAAGCCGATGGTTAGGCAAAGACTATCCCTGTATTGTCTACGGGATGCGAGGAGTTTGCTATTTTAATTGTACGATTGAAGGTCCAAAGAACGATCTACACAGTGGTGATTTTGGTGGCATTATTCGCGAGCCCATGCAAGATCTTATTTTTATATTAAATAGGTTTTGCCAAAGCTTTATTTTTAATTATCGCTTTTCAATAGCATTAATTTGTATTTTGCGTAGTCTAGCAGATGCATTTGGTCACGTAAATGTGCCACATTTTTACGACGATGTCGTCGAAGTTACACCTGATGAGGAATCATTGAAGAAAAAGATAAAATTGGACGTTGAAGATTATCGAAAAGATGTTGGCGTTGATACTCTTGGCCACAACAATAATTTAAAGTTGGTTCTGATGCATACTTGGAGGTACCCGTGGTTCAATTTGCACTATATCAATAACTCGTGCGAAAATTCGAATATTTTGGATATACCCAAGAAAGTTTTCGCGCGATTTTCAGTGCGGTAAATTATTGACGCGGCAATTTTGTTAACGCGATATTTACGGAAAAATGATTTTTAGTACGGTGCCCAATCAAAGGCATGAAAAAGTATCTAATTCGCTTGTGGCTTATGTGAAGGAATTGGAACAGCAGTTGAAAACGCCAAACAAAATTGAAATAAATGCTGATATGTCTTTGGATCCTTGGTGTGAAAACCATTTGCATTGGAACTATGAAGCTGCTAGCGTGGCTATAAAACAGGTTGGAGACTTTGTATTTAAATTAGCTAGTACCGGTTGTTTTTTCAATGGAATTGTTAAAAAAAATGTATAGGTTTACAAGGAAGAAGCAAGTTTTATCCGAGAGGGTAATGGTTTTCCTACTCTCCTCAAACTTCGCGACGCAATGCCAAAGCTTAACATCTTGATGTTGCCAATTGTAAACAATGAAGCAAAAGCACACACTGAAGAGGAAAATATTTCCATTAGATGCTACATCGAGGGAGCAAAAGTTCTTGCAAGTTATTTCTATGAATTACCAACAGCGAGATTAAGAAGTACATTAAGGAAAAAAATAGGAAAATTGAATGTTTGCAGAGATAAATTGTAATTAATTGACAAGATTTCCTTTCATTTCAAAAGATCTTTGTATTTCCATGAATCAATATTTACATGAGTTTTTGCTCAGTAAGAGTATGTGTATAAAAATTCTTTTGATAAACGCGTTAACCTCGAATTTCACATGAATAAAGAATGTTTACAATTGTCTTCCATGGTTTTTATTACGGAAGTGTCTTTCTTTGTTAGTTTTTCATAAACAGTGTCGTATAAAAACATGTGCATTCATAAAATTCTATTTTTTGTGTTAAACATGAAAAAAATTTTATACATTCTAATCTATGTACAATATACAATATACGCGCGCGCGCGCGCGCGCGCGTGTGTGTTTGTGTGTGTGTTTGTGTGTGTGTGTGCGCGTGTGTGTGTGCGTGTGTGTGTGTGCGCGCGCGCGCCTGTTCACCAATTTCTTTGGCAATTTCTTTAAAATTTTTCAATTTTTAATGTACTACCCCCTTTATTGTAACGAATTGGATAAAACAATAAGTACATTAATTATCAAGACTGTTCGATTTTTGCATATATTTACATCACTCCTATAAAAAATCATTCAACTTAATCGATAATACTTGAATGAGTCGATGTTATAAAAAAAAATTCAACTTTCGTTTTAGCTAGCTACATGGATATAAATGATTTTTTAGATCCGTCAAGTCAACAAAATTTTTTTACATAAAATTTACATTTTTATGTGACTACGTGTTATCATTAAAATTAATCATGATATGCTTTTTTAATTCATCCAAATCCATTTCCTCATTGTCACTGTTTTCATTGAAGATGTCCTGTACAGTACCACTCACAGTTTCATGCGATTCATTCAATAAATCCAAATCTATAAATTCTACATACTCCATATCTTCACTATCTTTTTTTTCATTTTCGTTGGTTTCGTTATTCTCTACAATCTCATTCTTTTCCTCTTTTACATTTTCGATATAAATCATATCGTTATTTTTATCCGAATTTTTACTTTCAGCTATAATATCTTCATCTCCAAGTTCATTTACATTTCCGTTAAAACTTCCGTGCAAATCCTTCAAATTTGGCAATGGAAATTCGTATTCCATTAATTTTAAATAACCCTGTTGACCACAAGCTTTCTCGATTTCCAAAGCCATTCTTCGAGCGTTTTCGGAATAATTTTGGTCAGATTGTCCAATAAGGAATTCATCTAATAAACTATTCTTCTCGTGCATAAGCTTTTTTCGCCTGACAAGAGCTTGCATACTTAACATTTTTTTTCTGTAGTTGTAGGCATTTTTTTCGGCTCTGTCTAAAAATTTGGATGCTTTCTCGAGTTTCCAATTTAATTCTTTTATTTTATTGTCTCGATTTTTCACTCGACACTCTAATTTCCGACGATTTTGAGTTTCTAACGTAACTGTTTTCAGGAGCTTTTTGTTTTTGTCTTCTAAGAAGTCTATTTTATTTTGGAAATCCATTACATTACCATTATTCAAATTTAGAAAGTCGCTTTTAAAACTTTTTTTCTCAAGTGAATATTTGGATGCTGCTCTGCGGTTTAGCAATTCTATTTCCTTATTTTTATTTTGTAGTTCCTGAGTTAATTTTTTTATTTTATAATCCATATCTTTATACATAATCACTTGATGTGTTAGTCTCTCTATTACTTCTCCTTGTATATCTAATTTGTTTAACAACTCATTAGAACATGTAGGATTAATCGTACTAGTTGCATTTTTCTGTTTAATTTGTAGTGGCCTATTAAGAATTTCACTTCTGAATTCTAATTGTATATCATTTTTAATAATAGGTTTATTTGATTTAATTATTTGAGTATTTTGAACAGTTTCACTTGTCAATAAAGAAACAGATTTGGTTTGTACATCACTCGATTCTGCAGACTTGTTTGATTCTAGGTCTTGAATGATATTGCTAATATTTTCTGGTAGTCGTGTATCATCAATTTCATTAGTAATTTGACTAGTTGCTATGACACTATTATCAATTAGAGATTCTATTTTTTTTATTGTTTTGCGCTTAGTACCTGTTTTTGTGATGGTTAATTCTGTTTCTTGAATTGAATTGTCACTTGTACTATCTACACCATTTTCTAGGTCATCCAAACTAAATGTACTAGTTGATTCAATTGATTGACTATTTATTTTTCTAGTGTTTTCAGCATTATTAGAATAATCAGTTTCGTTTCCAGATTGACAAATTTCTTCAAGTTTCCTCTCAATTTGATCATAGTCATCATTACTTAAACCATTTTCAATTACTTCCTCCTTCACTTCTACTTTAATTCTTGATGCACTAGTAGTTTTCTCTGAATGTGGCAAAATGTGCACATTTTCTTTTCCTATATCATTTCTTAAAAATATAAAGTTATTATCACTTACTATTTTTCCAATTTCCCTACTACTCTCATCGGATACAATGATTATGTTTTCATTTCTCAAATCCTTCAAGGCATCACTACTTACAATTTTAATATTTTGTAAAAATTGGCCAGTTGGTATCACTGCATTCTACAAATAAAAATATGATAAACTAAAATTCTTTGTATGATAACACAAATAGTGGAAAGTTATTATGTTTACCTGAGTTTGTACATTAATATAATTTGGCACAACAGTCTGATTAGGCAAGTTTAATATGATAGGTCGATCGCCATCCAAAAATTCAACCTCATACTCTTCATCAAAATCCTCTTCAATTATTTCTTGAGATCCTAGTTTTTGCCTTTTCTTGGGAGATTTCCTTGTGGAAGTTACTGTAAATATGGAAGGTACAGCACCTTTTTTTAATTTCACTCTCCCACTTGGTGTCAATACCCATTGATTTGCTTCAAAATGGGTATGACAGAGAAATGAGTTGTTAGATGGTTCCCAATCAGCTCTTCCTACTCTCTGTTTCCAAAGGTTTCTCAAGTTTGGATCCCGAGGAAAACATTTCATTGTGTAACCTTTCTCACTTCGATTATTACAACCTATTGCTGCACAACCAGGCATTTTGATAGTTGTGATTTAGAATAACTTTGATAATATTTTAATACTTTGAATACTATAGTTTCATATTTATTTTGTAATAATTCAAATGGTAATTCTGAAATAAAAGTTTTTATAAAAATTAGTGTTGCAATAAAATAAAAATAAAAATATGAATTGTTAATGTTAATTACAGCTAAATGTAACCAAATTAATTAATATATAACACTGATTTGAAATTCAAATGAAAAAGTGAATTTAATAGCATGTTAAAAATTAATCTTTATTTTTATTTGATATAGTAATTTCAAAATCTCAGAAGACAAACAAATTCATTCATTTACTACTAGTATATTTGCACTTTCTCATAGAATATTCTAATAACCTTTGTTTATACGTTGATTTTACGACATAAGAAAACTATTATTAAACTATTAAGAAAACTGTCAGGTTTTTAAGATAACTAATTAAAAAGTAAGCCAAAAAATGTATTATTTCTAGTATAAATACAATAATATTATTCGTTTAGGGTAAGAATGAAAAATTGCTCACGATTTCCAATTTTACTTTATAGGATTTAAATATTGAATATTATTACACTATTGTATTTTAAAGTTGTCCAACAAAATGTGTGTTGGTGAGTAACACAATCACACTAGCAGATATTTGATTACATATAACCTATGTAATTCCATTACAATGTGTTAAAGTAACAGATTAAAAACAAAAGTTGACATCATGTCTGGTCAAACTAACCCGAACCTGAGACGAAGCATCAGACGCGCGTAAGCCCTAACCTAACACTAACCTTCACGATATTCGGATAATTATAACTGTATATAGGCAGATACATTGTAATTTGTATAACCTATAATCTAACACTACTCGTACAGTTGATTCTTGCTGCCATCTGCTTTTTTTAACACGTCGCGACACCTGCTATGCATGCATTCCAGTTTCTGTTTATCAAATAAGTGTTTTTGTTCTAAGAAATGACAATAAATAATAGGTCCAGTGTTGAAAAAAATTAATGTGTTTATTTGTATTCGTAATTAGCAAACGTTCAAATTAGCACAGCTTATAAATTTAATTGACTATAAAAATATTCCAGACTACTGTAAATTTGTTGATTAATAGGTAAATACTCTCTTAATCATTTTAAAATTTTTTCAATTACTATAATTGTGAAAAGTTGAACTTTTAAATCAATAAATTATCTTGTATTAAAATTGAATACTTAATGAACTGTTATTGATTGGAGTAGGTATTTTTAATTGTGATTAGATTTTCAGACAAATAAATTACTTGCATTGTCATAGAAATGGCTACATTTGGTTTAATTGCAAAGGCTGTGGAAAATTTAAGAAGTTTACAACTTAATGAACAATTGACACCTGACCATGACACGAAGTAAATATTAACCATATTGTTTGTTATTGTTTATATAAAGATTTATAATTGTATAATATGTTTTATAATTGTATTTATATATAATCTATAGGAAAAAAGAAAAAATATCCAATTGCCTGGTTTTAACAAGTGGAGTTTCATTATCAACTGTGAAAACTGCACCTCAAGTATTAAATCTTTCTATTGAAACTCTTTTGTGTTTGTGTGATGATAGTGATTCAGATGTGAGAACTGTTGCAGATGAGTGCCTAAATAAAATAATCAGAGTAAATTTTATAAATTTTATATTCACTTAAGATGTATAAAATTAATTTGTATTAACTTTTTATTGATTTCTAGGCTGTATCTGACAGTTATGTATTGAAAGTACAATTTGAGTTGTACCGTGAAATCAAAAGGAATGGAGCAGCTCGTTGTTTAAAAGCAGCATTATGGAGATTTGGACTGCTTAGCCATATGATCAGGCCTGTTAAAGCTAAAGTGTTTGCTTCTCAATTGACTCCATGCATTTTAGAAATAGCTAAACGTAAAGAAGACATACTTATAGAAACTCTTTCACAATCATTACCATTAATACTGAAAACATTAGGCCACTATATTCCTGATAAAGATATACAAGTGAGTAGTAGTTTTTTAGACAAATGAATGAAAATGAATTTCACAATTAAAAATATTGTTACTTTTCAACAGATATTATTGAAAGCTTTCTTTCAAAATGTTACATCAAATGAAGCTGTTTTAAGAAGAGCATCAGCAAATATGATTTTAACAACTTGTTTAAGCTCCCGCAGACCCTATTTCTTTATAAATTTTGTAATAGAACAATTACTAGGTAATAATAAGGAAGTAGCATAATAAAAGGAATATTAATATTAAACAATTTTTATTTTATTTTAGATATGTTGTCTCGATTTGTTGATGAAGAAACCGATGAAAATGAAGGAAAAAATGATCATGTAAATACAGTGTTTGGTGTTTTTGCATGTTTGAGATTATTATTACCTAGTATTGATGCTAATTCAGATTTTTATCAAGATTTTAATGAAGATCATATACTTAATCATTACATTTGTATATATGAACTTTGTTTATTCTATGCCAAATTCTATACAAATCATAATGTGATAAATGCAGCTCTGGAGACTCTAATTCAGCTGCTACAAAATCCACCTAAAAATGTTATAGCATCTCTGCTTTCAAAGGAGGGCATAACACAGCGTGTAAATAAATTGAAGGAGAGAGGAAAAAAATGGCCAAGTAGAATAAGTCTGTCAAACACTGTTGCGTCCGAGGATAATTTGGAATCTTCGAGTAGTCTTCTTGAATCTGATATAATGGACATTCCAGAGATAGCTCCTAAAGTAGAGAAATGGATGACTGATATTCCAGATGTGGTGCCAGTAACACATAAAATATCAAGTAGAGTAGATCAGAATCAGACTCTTGAATCAGATTCTAGTCAAATTATCGATACCAAAGATTTGGAAGATTACAGCGGTCTTATAATCGGATCTATCGAAAGTAATATTCAGTTTCTATCATCAATTTGAAATCAATTTCAAAATCGATAAGTATGTTTCTTGTTTGCAGACGAAGATATCGAGGTAGAAAGTAATGCAAGTAGCGACGTTGATAGATTCGAAAAACCAATAGACACGAGCTTATCTCTATATCTAGATCTAAAAAAAGAGGAACTCGACGAGACCACAATGTCTGTAATGTCAACACACGAATTCTCGTTAGATCAATTCATGATGCAACGTGATTTGGCTATCGGTGGTTTCACTGACAATGCCCCTGTACTTCGATATTGCAGTCGTCTTTTAGTTTCTTCATTTCTACTCACAGGCACTCCAAACCAACTTATTTCCGATAAATTATGTCGTGTGAGTGTAAAGTCCTTGGCGCTGACATGTTTGGGTAATATTTTAAAGTTTCATCCGGATATTTTTTTGGAGACTCTGTCGAATTCGCCAAGTAAAAACGAAGAAATTCAAATGATTTCTGACATCTTATTATTTGCTGACCACTCGGATCCACAAATCAGGGGAAATTTGTCGATGATGATTGGTTATTTTTTGCAAGGCATGCTAGTGTGCAATAAAAGGTATTTTGAAGAAGATAATGAAAAACATTGCGTTACGATGGGGAATCTCATTAAATTAATATTAAAGGTATTGTTATCTCAATTTTTTTATAAATGTCGAAAAACCAATATATTATGAATTCAATTTTTCAGGGTCTTGAAGACGAATCTGCAACTACCTGCCGTCAGACTCTAACATCCCTTGGTGTATTTTTACCAAGTCTCTTGGAATCTAACAAAAGCGAGTACGCAATTGTTATTTTAAACGTGCTACCGTGTCTCGTACAGAATCCGTATTTTCTTGTCAAAATTAAGTTAACAGAAATTCTTAGTGATCTACCTTACACAACGATAGAATATGTGACTGGCGATATCAAATTTCAAGAAAGTATTATTAATGTTTTATTGAGGTTGCTTAGCGATCAAGATCAACGGGTGCGAAAAGCAGCTGGTACTGCTATTGTGAAGTGAGTAATTTTTCTAATTTTTCTATAAATGAAACACTAGTCAATTTGTTTTTTTACAATTGACCATTTTTAGAATAATCCCATCGTTATACTATGAGAGCCCCTATGAGGATTCGGTAACCCGCAAAGCAAGTTACTACGCAGACTATCATTTAGCTGCGATGCTCGAGTCTCCAACAACGTCGACCTATACCGAGCACAAGTTGTTAATTAGTAGCTTAACAAAACCATATGATGCTTTGTTTCAACCACCAAAACGTAATTCTCATGAAGAGGCGTTGTCAAGAATACTGGGTTTGCTAGCTGACAGATTACTTGTGTTTTCGTCAAAGTACTTAGCTTATGGCTGTTGTGAGACGTTGAGTTTATTAAGCGAGACTTACGCGACGAGTGTTTATGCCAAAGCTTGGGATTATGTGGTACTAGCTGGCAAGCGAGATGTTAGAAAAACGACGAAAAAAGTATCAAGAAGCGAGGCTGCAGATATTTGTCCTAGTGAGTACATTTAAAATTGACTCTTTTTTTCTCAACTATACTGAATGAAAATGTTCTAGGATTCACCAACGAAATTTTATCTTCAATATCCAATAGTCTATTTTCACAATCGATAATTATGCTTACATCATCGCAGCTTAGTCATGATCTCTCTATGCATCGACATTTACTACTTTTGGCTGGTAATTTAGCGTCAGGGATTGCTTGCAGTCACGCTCGACCGAAAGAGAATTCTCAATATAACAAGAATGAAGCTGAATCTGCGAGTGACTTTAAGTACTGGATGTTTTTCAAGGACAAGCAAAGTTCAAAAAACATGGAGCAGCTATTGATGCACTTGATGAGAGTGTTGAATATTTTCCATCATGTCGTCGAAGATTTACCTTCAGTAAGTTGATTTAAAACAACCACATGGTTGGTTCAATTAATAATTAATTGATTCGTGTTAAATTCCAGCCGATTCAACCAGTATCAAAGTCTTCCTTGCCGTCCCTCTCAACAGCTCAATCACTTTCACCAAAGCGCAAGCTCCTCCCAGACATATCCTCTAAATCAAAAACTTCCAATCCAGAGAAATCTTCAGAACATCACCGACTATCATTTCGTTTCCTCGGTAAAGATCCTTTAGGCTCTATTACCAACCATTCACACTATCTACGCTTGTATGAGTTACTGAAAGCAGCTCACTCGAATTATCAAACGACACTCGATCAAGAAGCAAGTGAATTATATCTCGGTCTTCTCAATACTGTTCTTCAAGTACTGTCGCAGATTTTCGAAGTTGCGACGGTCAATGAAGGGGGCAGATTAGCCGAGGAGTTGTTGCATTATTTGCAGTCGACAGTTTTATTATCGAGTACAATGACTATTCAGTGTGTTAGGCAGTTGCTCAAGTGCTTGTTCGGAACTAATTTGATTGTTAGGTGGCAAGAAATTTACGAGGTGCAATGCAAACAAGAAAAAAAAGAGGCTGCAGTAGACGAGGGAAATGTTGAGGTGGAGAAGGGATTTTATGAACAATGCTTCCAGAGGCCAGCTAAGCTTATCAGTGAGAGGATCAAGAGAATTGGTAGTAATTGTAGAGGTGGTAACGACCCTGACTCAAGCCATAGGTATGCTTTTCTTTTTTAAATTAAATTATTGAATATAAAATTAATAATCATCAAATTGATTCCAGACCTGTTGCCGCATTGCATCGAAAGGAAGAGCATAACTCTTCATCGATTCTCAAGATTCTTCGACGAAATTCCGATCAGAATTCCGTTAGTTCTTTCATTCGTCTCTTCGAGCCCCTAGTTATTAAGTCACTCATTCAGTATACGATTTCGAATTCGATCCCCCTGCAATGCCAAGTATTAATGCTATTAAGTCAACTTGTTCAGCTGCATATAAACTACTGTCTAATGGACTCTGACAAGATCTTCATTGGTTTCGTGATGAAGCAATTCGAATTTATTGAAGAAGGACACATATCACAAACGGAAATGTTGCTGCCGAAAATCTTTGACTTTTTGGTACGATTATCGTACGAGAAGTATCACTCGAAACTCATAATTGGCGTGCCTAAGATTATACAATTGTGCGATGGTTTGATGGCAAGTGGAAGACCACCATTATCACACTGCATTCCTGCTTTGGTGCCGGTTGTCGAAGAGATGTTCTTAGCACGAAATCCGTCGTCGAATATTAACGAGGAAAAGGAGCTTGAGACTACGAGGGAGGTATTGATATCTATGATGTTGAGATTGGCTGAATATCCACAGGTAATCAAAAAATTCTCCTATTTTTTTAAAGCCGTTAAAATAAAATTATCGATTGCAGATAATCGATCTAATCGCAAGATGCTTAACGGAATCAAGGCTCAGCAACGATGGCAATGGCGAAGAGAAATGGAGAAAGTGGTCGAGACAGACTATAGACACTGTCCTCCCATTGCTATCGTCTCGAAAGCTGAGGCTTGAGTCAAAACAGGCTCACTTTGCCCTCGTCAAATTATTATCATCAGTTTCGCCAACGGTATTTCGACCTATTGATCCACTTCTGAAAGTATTATTTATGACCCCGCCGAGTGTAGGGAATAGTTTGCTACCGGTAAAGACACTTCAACACAATAAACTATTCAATGAATTTGTAATTTATAAAAAGAATAATTCATTTTTTTCGTAGCATTATATTTTTTTGACGAGCAAAACAATTTTCGATTTCAAACGTTGGATAGGCATAGTGAACGTCATGATACTGTCGATAATTTCATACGCGAAGGAAGAAGTTATGTTGGCAAGGTTATCAGACGTAACAGCTTCAATAATCGATTTACCGGAAATACTCTTGATACCAGATTCTAGCCGGCCAATCAGCGGAGATCCCTTAAATGTATCCGGAATTTTAGAGTCTTTCACTATGCCACCTGAGAGGATATTTTCGAGATTTATATTCAGAGTTATTGGAGCTATGAGCTCGGTGCTTACGGAACTTTATCAGGGTGCTAATTCTAAATTATTTAATGATTCTACGAGTAATCGTGATATCGAGTACCTAATACAACAGTTTGCTTTACTTTTGCAACTGTGTATTTACATGTTTGAAACTGGCAGTCACTGTAAATTGGCCAACGCAAGTATGCAGCTTATACAAGGACACGATATTCCTTTAAATGAAAAGTTACATTTGAACATTTTGAATGAGGCAATGATGGAAATTGGTGCTAACTGTCCAGTACTAACTTGTCAATGGACTTATTTGCTGATGATTCTTGAATTTAACGACATGAGCTTTTGGTCCAGAGCTATTGGATCCGCACAGGTAAATTTTGAAAGTCTCTGTCGACTTTTTCGTGGATTATTAATAACTGATATTCTTTCAGCAATTGCATAAGCTACCGCTTCTATCGTTAAACACCGAAATCCAACGACGAGCATCAATTATTCTATTTTGTGATTACGTTTGCGAGAACGCAACGAGTGATTCTGCGCGACTTGGCTGGTTACTCAACCACCACGTAAAGACGATGATAAGTTTAGCGGATGAATCTCCAGTTCGCGAATTGCTTACCGTAGCTGTGCATCGAGATGCAGGAGCCAGTGGTTTGTTTTTACGCGCTGTCGGTGATAAGTGTTCGTGTAACGGTCGACCGTCTTTCGTTAAAAGACTATTACAGTGCCTCGAAGGCGCGCATCAGAGTCAGTCTGGACTATTACTGTTGACGTTAGTACCGAAATTGTTGAAATCCAAGTATTTGGTGTTGTCAAGGATGGCTGCTAAGATTGCTAGTAGAAGAGTTGAAGTGCTGCTTGCACTTGGAAAGAATGAAGCATTGATGCAAATGACGAGGGAAGCCTTTGAGGTAAGTGTTTTTTTTAGTTTTATAGAAAGAATACGAGAGGTAAATTATTTTATACGTGTAGGGGATGATGAAAGAGTTAAGAAAAGATGGACTGATTAAAAAACATGAGGCGTTGGTTGCCTTGTTGAACAAGTTGGCGACCAATCATTATCAATTGGAACCTTTGCGGTTAGATTATTCGAATTCATTCGATCCAAAAGAGATTAAAGCTATTACACTTGATCGTAGTTGGTTTTTATTGCAGGTATTATTTTTAATTTCTTTTTCTCAACTACACTGTGTAGTCTTTTATCACTACACAAAAATTCATTCAATAGAACAGCTTGACAATGTCAAATAAAAATAAAAATTTCAAAGGTAAAATCACGATGCTGCCAATCATACGTGGGTTACAGTTGCTTTGAATCAGCATGGCTTTTGAGCCACTTGAGCTTGAACGAGTGCCTCGACGTCTTCTCGACGAAAGATTTCAACGTGAAGCTGCTGCGTGAATGCGTGATAATTGGCGCTCGATTAACTGCACAAGCAGTTCAAGAAGCTGGTAAGATAAAGTTTTCCTTTTTCATGCGGTTTTTAAAAGTGTTTTACACTTACATAAGACTTTTCTTCGAAAGAGTTAATGTTGTAGAAAAAAAGTGATAAAAGTCAGTTTTCAATCAGCCGCGTAACTTCATTTTTTTTCATTAGAGCTCAACGACTCTACGGCAACGGAAAGTATTCTATACACGGCAACGAAGCATCACATAGCCCAACGAGTTTGTGAAATCCTACATAATCTCCGTGTAACTAATACGACAAACATTACGCATCGCCAGCAAACAAAGTAACGTATCTCTTTTTAATATCACATGAAAAACTCAATTTGAACTTTCAAAACAGAGAAACTTTGATTAAAAAAAGAAAAAAAAAACTACATAGGACCGAAAGTCCGTACTGGAAAAACTTGACTGATCAGCTCTCGAGCAATGCATTTCGTGAAAGACTCTTCTCGCTCGTGCCATCGGTAACAGCATACCTGAACTCTCAAGCGAAGCACTTGAAAGTGGTGGAGACCGACCATGAGGAAACCCTTGCGAACTTTGGCCTGCTGTGCCTCGAGACCGCTCACAACCTTGTTATCAACGCCAGTGTCAGTCCTCGCGAGCTCGAGCTTGTCCTCAAGTGCGCCAGCGTAATTTTCAGCGACACGTCGATAAGTCGAGTATTTGGTAATAACAATACTTGGATATGCTCGGCTGCTGCGGCACTTACGGAAATCATTCAATATTTTGCGGACAATCGCAAGGACGATGCGTTAGTGGAATGCAGTGGATTAAAGGAGACGATGGCAGATGAGAACACGCGAAAGTTCGGTGTTACGTGTCTGAGGATGGCAAGATTAGTCTGTTGGCTCGAGACAAGACAAGGAATGGAAAAGGAAGATAATATTCCCGAGTATTTCGAAAAGCTGTTGAAGAGTTTGATTATTAGCGTAGCTAGGCATCCGTTGGTCAATTCATTCGTGCTCACACCACCCTTGCTATGGAAGCACGGATGCAACATCGTTGGATCCGGCCCGACAAAGTAAGTTTTTCTAAACATTTTCTCTCTCGATTCGAAATAATATTCATGTTCTCCTCAGATGCCACTTCACTCTATTTTTATCGGAGCCCAATTACATTCCCGAATTGGACGTACTCGAGGAATTTATATATCGCGTGTCCTTACTCGGTTGGAGTTCGCGACAACAATTCGAAGAGATCTGGATGGTACTGCTAGGCGTGCTGAACGTCTCACAAATGCAAGGCGAAACGGACTCGGACGTCGCCAATAATCTCAGTCATACTGCAAGTTTGGCGGTTCAAGCTATTACTCAACTGTTGATGCAAACCCTTATTCTTCCTTGTCCCGGTAACCCGAATAATGGCACGTCTATACATCATCCTCGTGATCCTCAGCTGTCGTTGGCTAAAAAGAGTACGAAGAGGTTGCTTTACGTACAGAATTTGCTGCTGTGGAAATATGAAAACAGGTACATTTACGCGACTATTTAACTATTAATTTTCGAATTCACGTTGCTTCTTTTTGCATCGTTTAGTGAGATCGCGACAACGGACTCAGGAATGCCACAGTTAGAGCACATTTTTCAACGCGGTAATCTCGAGCCTCGTACCGTCGATTCGCACCACCACTGCTACGAACAACTATCGATCTCGTATCTTTGGTCTCAGTGTTCTTTGCACGAGGATAAACTAAGCTCGTCAACTTTGGCGTTGAAGAAGCGAAGAGACGAAGCTTTAGCTGCATCGTCTCTCGATGTCAACTCATGCGTGAGATTTTTATTGGAATTATATGCCTCGTGGTTAAGTCCCGGGAACAAGTTATCGCTCAGATTACTTTACGAAATTGTGCGTTCGTTATTACTCGTCTCGGAACTGTTTGTCGAAAGATCACAGTTTCAGTGGATGCTAGAGTCGTGTATGGAATTGTGGAAGAATCATCAGGTCGAGGACGAAATACTGAGGAGACATTTAATTGTTTCTATTTGCAAGACATCTGCTGTTCTTACTCCTTTGGTAAGGACGATTGTTTGCATTATTTCGTTTAATCAAAAGAAAATTTTTTTTTTCATTCAAGTGCACTTTTATATTTTTTCCGAATTTCATTTTTTACTTTAATATAGAGCTCTAACACTCGAAAAAATACAAAAAATAATCGAACTCAACTGTTGTCATCATTATTTTAGATTATACTTAATGTCTCTTCACTTAACAGAATTAACATTGCAAACTATACTGTGTTTACAGGATGCGGAAACCATGGACAAAGTGAAACGTTTAATCGACGGAAGTTTGAAGTGCGGTTCACTGTCGATGCGAATAGCCACGTTGCACGGTATTTTGTATTTATTGCAAAGTGCAGTTTTGGCGAACTGCGAGGAAACCATGAGCGCCGTACACCCGTTGGTCATTGAATATATACAACGTCATATCGACGTTCAAGATTCAACGAAGTTCGTTTGTTGTTATTACGAGAGTTTCCAAACTTAAATTACCTTTGTTGCTTAATTTATCTCGTTGACTTTCCTAGAGTGTCGAGTCAAAGCGAAGAGCATCAATGTGTCTTATGGTCTCTTGTGTTTTTTTTACTCGAGCATGCTGAAGGTTCACCACCGGATGTCGAGGCTCCCGCAGTATTAGAGTTGATAATGTCACTCGTTTCTTCACAAAATATTTCAACTTCGCTTCATCGTATGCTACTTCAGGTATTTAAATTTTCTCATGCAAAATACGTACCAAGACAACTATGATTTTTTTAAATAAAATTTAATATTTAACGCGATCTTTGATATCTAGCTAGCGTGTCAAACTTTCGCAGACCATTAATATTGATGATGTACTCAAAATTCAATCGACTCACGAAAAACTTACCTTTCATAAGGTAACCGTATGAAACTTTGTCGGAGAGTGTAAACGAGGTTGCGAAACTTGTCTTTCGTTCCAAAAGTCGCGTAATACGTATTGCTTTTGTCTCAGAGTGTCTTGAAAATGTCTAAATATACTTAAGTTTTATACTGGAATCTTGCATAGGGTTTGGAGCGTTTGGTGGCAACCAAGAGTGTAATTGGAAAAGTTTCCGAACAAGTGGTTAAGATCTCAATCGAGCGTCTTCGACAAACGAATCCCACGCTGTCCTTGCCTGCATTGCAGCTTTTCCTCACCTGTATGTACACCGATACAGCCGATAAATTTAATCGCCCACCCGACGATGAATCTCAGTTGCCTGATATCGAACCGGAAATACTGGTCAGATCGATCGAGAGATCATCGGCGATCTTTGATAAAATCAAAAAGGGTTATGCTGTAGAGGTGGAGATTCTATGTGCTGTATTGTCGGAGGTGTTGATTGATTTTTTCCCACCGTTAGAGATTCTTACGAAAGTCATCGGAGAATTTTTATCGCCGCAGCAACCTCATCCTAGATTGATGTCTGCTGTTGTTTTCAAGGCCAGTTTTATTAAAAATAATTTTTATTTCTCATTACTTTTTATTTGATTTGAAGTTATGATAACTAGAAAATATTTACATATAGTATGAAGCAAGAGTAAGCACTTGAAAATGAGTTAAATTGTATTAATTATGCAGGTCTGTGAACGAGCGTGCAATAGCACTCAGCTGGGATTATTACAAACTTGGGTAGTTTTCAGCATTCAAAACTTCATTCAAAGCTTACCACTTATAATGTCTACTTGGTGCCTCTCCTGTTTTTTCATAAGCACATCAACAAATCCTTGGCTCCGCGCTTTGTATCCTTTTTTTGTAATTACAAATAGTAACGAGTTTTTGTTCCAGAATACAAAACAATTAATCCTTAGCTTCGATACTTAATTTAGATTTCCACATGTGCAGTCGAGAATTGGAAAGTACGAAAACGAGGATAAAAAAATCCTGTGTCTCGCGGCTTCAGATTTTTACTCGGAGGTTGGTAGAAAAAAGAAGCTTTCGTCTCATTAAGAAGTAGCTACTTCGAGATTTATATATAATTTTATGCTTCTCTCGCAGCTGACCAACGAGTCCCAAAAAGAGACTTTCATTAAAACGTTCGAGGATGCAGCAAAGACTCCCGGAACTCCATTTGCAGACATCCTCGCATCCTTTTGAAGAGCCTCTTTTTACGCCCTCGTTTATATAGATATAGATACATCCACCTCGACCATCCCCCCTAGATTGCTTCTGCAGCCCGGCTTATACCGAAAAAAAGTTATACGACTGTATATTTGTTAAAAGAGGTCTGTTTGGAAGTGGATGTATATATGTATTATTGTATATATGTATTACTATACATATATACAGTATATATCGTCTATATGTATTACTGTACTACGTTGAATAATTGTATATGCAAATACTGTCTAACGGTTACTCAAAGAAAATACTAATAAATATCCTATTTTGTAAATATTTCTTTTTATTAATCTCTATAAGTTTTCACAACATTTATCGCGCATAATGCACAGGTTTTTTTCATCGGCAAAAAGAACATTCAATTGATGAATTTAAGCTTGACACTTTCACTCGGTGCTATAAACTACACGGAAGTTAAAGTTCCTCCGGCTTGTTGAAATATAAATCTACTTTGCTTGTAGGTTGCTTATCGCTTCTTTCGTTCTCGCGAAGAGAGTTTCTAGTTGAAGATTTTTCAGCGGAAAACTCGAGAGAGGAATTTCAGTGAGAAACACTCTACTCTCTCGTCATGTTTTTCTTCTTATTTCAAATTCATTTGAATCGCAGTCGAAGACTATGAATACTATTACTATAAATACTTTAATTAATTTCACATCAACCACGGCGGCGTCATAAGAAGAGAAAAAATAGAATCTAAAGATGCAATCTGCAAGATTACTTGTAACCTCGCAGTAGCTCATTGATCTTGTTCTCCTTGCGTTTTTCCTCAACCAGGTAAACCAACAGTCTCAGACTGGCAAAGTAGAGAATCTCGCAGACTGATAGAACGCTCGCGCCAAGGAAAAATCCAGCTGCTCCTCCAATCGAGGCTTATTATATTCCACAACAAAAAATCGAGAAAAAGTGCCTTTCATTACGGAAAAAGAAGAGCTTTTTGTTTTTTTCTTCGTCAAGTATACTCACCCAAGAAGTCAGAGAAGCTGAACAATTCATCCCGGATGTACTTGACCTGCGGGAAATCTAGATGTAGATTGATTATTGCATCTGGTGGCGAATCGTCATTCCTGTAAAAGTTAGTTAGAAAGTTGAAAAAGAATTTTTGTAGCTGTTAAGTGACTTACAATCTGAACGAGGTGTATTCTTTGTCAACGTAGATGGCTTCATTGCAATCCGATAGGCAACCGCATCTCTTTAACTTCGAGCCCTTTAGGTGTACCACTTCTTCCTCGTGGTTGGCGATACATACCAACTGCCGAGCGTTGCATGTTGGGATACCCTCTGTCAATGATTTCTTGTAAAATAATTCTTATTTTTTTAGGCAGAATAGTTTGTGTAAACAAATATACTCGAGTTCTATTGATTAAACACGAAATTCCAGAGATCACTTGGTAGCAAATTCACAATAACCGCATGCCCGCAATAAGCTTGACATTCACCACAAGAGAGAGAGAGAGAGAGGGAGAGGGGGGGGAGGACAAAGCATATCACTTTTCCGTGGGCTTTTCATTTAAAGCCGTGTAGCTGGGTAACTTCGTCCTGTGTGAAACCGCTCAAATCCTATTTTGAAACAAGATGAAATTCGTCGCGCGCCAACAAAACTTTCAGAGCATTAAATTTTTCCCGAGAAAGAAGTTGACCGAAAGACAGTGGAAGCTCGTAACTCAAAACAAAAAGACAGAAGTGAGCGCGAAATTGCGCACTCGAAAACAATGGAGCGCAGTGGAAATAATAGCTGACAATATCTATCGGCTATTTCTTTTTTCTTTTTTTTAGAGAGAGAAAGAGGGAGAGAGAGAGAGAGAGTGAGAGAGATGATATTTATATTTATGGTATTCAACTTGTCAAAGAAAATTCAGTCTCTGCGGATTGGTGTTATATTTTCATTTATCAAATGCATTCATGATCGTTGGTTTTTTGACTTAATTTTTAACTTTTGACGTAATTGTCCGAGGAAATTGGGGTCCTTTTGGCATTTTTGCGTATTATTTAACGCCTTTTCAAATTTATTTATCAACATTTTTAATATATACTCATTCATTTTCTAGGCAGTTGTCATTAAACTCCATGTCATTCTGCAGTCACGGAAAAGTACGGAATAAATTCAATGTCGTATCTTGGGCACAAAGAAAGGAAACAAATAGGAACTCACCCATAGGCTTAGCAAAATGAGGCAAGCAGCCGCACACCTTGATTGCGAGCTTAAATCTACATTCGAGCTCGCACATCCGTTGGGTGTAAATAGGCCACGTGTCAAGTCCTCCATCTGTCGGTAGCTTACAGTTACGATGTCCCACGGGCAACCGAGCCGCACTGGCCGAGCTCGAAACTTCCACGATCTCCAACGTCAGCGAATTCAAGCTGGTCCCGCGTATTATCAGGCCGCTTGTTGTGTGATCTATCACCGTGTCCGGATGATGCACGCTCATCTATATTAAGGGATTATATTGAGCGACTCTTCTTCGTACTCACTGCAATTACAAAACTGCTGATCGGGTGAATTTCTGATTCTTTTCCGTGGGCTCGGCGAGGCGATATTTAATATTTAAAGAGATATTTTTAGAGACTATTTCTTCTTTGATTTTCCGAATGATGACATTAGCCTACCGTTAGCATTTTCTTCTCTCACGTGATCAACTCGATTAAGAGTAAATTCCTTATAATAAATAATTATTTGCATGATTTATTCGAATTCTGAACGAAGTCGTGACAAGACTATCGTCAAATTTTTGTATTCACGCCTGTACTCAAAGATCTGAATTGGTAAAACTTCTCGAAAGTGTCAAACAAAGTGAATGATTTATTATTGGAAAATTGTAGTTTATTCAAATAAGTTCCACCGCGTCGTGGTATCAAGAAGTTTAATCTACTTTTGAAACGCGCCCGTTGTGAGTTGAAAGCCTTTACGCGAAAATGCGCCTTTCATATTAAATGTACGATGACATGTGAGCAACTAATGAAACTCACCCAAAATTCATGAGTTTTACAAGTAATCGAGCCGGTAGCTGCGAAATTTTTCATGTTGTAATATGATTTTTTAATTTTCTGTTTTCGTTGAGAGCTCGAAGTTTTGTTGGATAGCCAATTGCTGAAATGCGATAAAGTTATTGATTATTTATTTTCACGTTGGTATACAGGTATCGCATTTTTTCTCATTTCGTATCTTTAATCTACGTCGGGAAAAATGCTATGCACTGCTACCGTTAAAGATCTTCGTGAAAAAGTTAACTTCCAGCGCGTCCAGATTATACAATCGTAAACGCTAATTTCAATCGCAAACGGAAAAGATGTCTTATTATAAGCCTTGTTACGATCTCCGCAAGAAAAAAATATCGAGAAGGAAAAGAAAAGAAAATCACTCACTATACTGAAATATCCCGTGAAATGGGGGAGGCAAGCATAATACACAACCCGCGTTCGGTGCTGACCCAGTCGTACCGCTCGCCCGAGTAAAGAGATTCGACCTCGACATTGCCACGCAATTCCACGAGCAGCTGCAGCCAGAGTTCCGCTGGGACAGCCGTAAAATCCGCATCGATCGGCAGTTCCACGATACTGCGATACGACGTCAGATTCGCCAGCGTTAGAATGAAGTTGCGCACATCTGGTGTGTCGGTTACGTTGTACCTCGATTGTGTGTGTGTGAGAGAGAGAGAGAGAGACAGACGTAAAGATCGATTAAAAAGTTGCAATACTGTTGCGAGATGTAAAGCGGATGGACGAATTACGATAAATTTAATTTTCAGGAAACTCGTTGTGAGCAAGCTTGTGTTTATGAAAGAATAAATGTGTATACATTTTGTTTTAAAGTAGTCTTTCATTATTCATTGTGCTTTTATGCGAAGAAATGCTGCTGTCGTGAAATTTGTGATTTCGTGTGTAGCGAGCTACGATGAAGGATTTGACAGCTGTTTTAATTTTCTAACGCAGTGTTTATGCTCTTTTTCATGCCGTACGGGCTACTTATTAGCATGCAAAATATTCATAAGCAAGTATCAATCAATTATGTGACAGTGAATGTCGCAGCTGACACGATGTATCCGAACAATGTAAAATTCAGACATAGTTTGAATTCTCATCAACATTTTGAATACATTTCTTTGAAATTTGTATCAGTCATGTACCTTTTCAGAACCTCAGGAAATTTGTCTTCGTCGATAATATTGATCGGGCAAATGGTGATCGATGGCTTGGAAATTTCGAATTTACGGAAGTTGTTGTCGAGAACAACCAACGTCGCTTCGTGACTATATCGACGCCACGAATCCATGGACATTGCAATAAGAGCACCTAGAGCTCCGATAATGATGAAAATGACCAGAAATCTTGGAGTAAAATATGATAAATTATATTAAAGTTAAATTTTATAGTCTCAAAATTTGTCGAATGCGTGCGAGTGCGACTTTTACGAGGGGTCAGAGACTAATTTTTCCCTTGGGACGTGGTGGAATAATAGCATTACCTTGGTCGAAAGGCTCGGGGAGCAAGAAGTTATTTCGATTTTTCTTTGCAACTGATGAAGCACCATCTCAATTATATAATTTTTAACTACGAAAGTCTAAGACTGCAATTGAAGTATTAACGATGACAGCAGATGATATTCGAAAGAGTTTTGTTCGTACATCACGAAAATTCTGCGCGCAAGAAATAAGCGTAAATAAATTTGTATGCTTCGGATAAAAGAAGGGCTAGATAGAAGATAAAAAAAAACGATTTAAATGAAATGATTGATCCTCGGTAGAAAAACGCCGATGAGAAGCTTCGTTTAGCCTGTATTCCGTTCTCATGGGCGCGAAAGAAGAGAATATAACGAATCCTTGCTTACCTCTCACACGTATGTCGCCTTGGCGCGACAATTTGATTGAGCCCGTGTAAACTGGCAGAGTTGAGCGCCTCGACGATAAATTTACCTGCGCTCGTGCTCGTGTACATCTTGTCCATGCCAATGGCTTGGGGTCTCGGTGACTGCAAGACGCCGGGATCTGGGACACGTTTCATTCGTCCCGTCGCCGCCGCTGCCAATTCGCTCACGTAGAGCTCGCGGTGCACCGAGCGCCGCTGCTTCATTTTGTTGATCGACCAATTAGGAGCGAGCACCGGCTTTAAGCTCCATGTCGATGTTTGCCCTGCGAGACTTGAATTCGAAATTATGCCTCGGAGAAAGCTCGCCTTTTCCTCGCGCGCGCTCCCAATGTATTACTGCGCAGTCCTCCCTCTGCCGCGCTCGTCTTTCACTTTGTGTTATCCACCCGTCATATTTGCCGATGAAGAGACTCGGCCTGGATTAGCGCGGGAGTGTCGCAAGTTGCGTTCACGCGTGTTGATCTACGTTAATTAAGCCTTCCGGCAAGAGACAATTTTCATCGTTTCTGTTTTTGCTCTTATGCGCTTTCTCGGCCCTGACGTTAAGATACAATTTTCTTCAAGAATTTCAGTCCCGCGGAGCAGTCGGAAAATTAAAAAAGAATGATGCCTTTGAAAAGCAGCCAATGTATTTTGCAATTTTAGCGAGGCCGCAGGGTAAATTTCGTCAAAATTCTCGAGCAATAGAGCTTTGCGCGATATCATGCGAGCGGCAGAAAAAAGCTCGCGGAGCACCTTCAAAATAAAAATTCCTCGAGAACACTATTGTTCTATTAATTCCTCTACGTACTTCGTACTCATAGCTTCGTGCACACGTGAGCTTTTCACACCGAGAATAGCAGTAGCAGCGGAACGACAGCCCCGATAAAAAGGCTTCCACAACTGCTAGGCGCGACAATATCACGGCGGTTATGCGCCGCGACGGCCGATTAATATCCAACGAAGCTTTCAGCTCGTAATGCTAATCCCTCATCGCCGACCCTTTGCCCTGGAGCAGCTTGAGCTCGAGCAACCTCGTCGGATAAAAATCTCTCTTGGGCTTGCATAATTTACACGCGTTCTTATGACTGTTGGCTTTAATTTTTCATACGCTTCGTTAGTCTTTTACGCAGGGCAGCGTTAAGCACCAAGGACGTTTTTTTTTCATGCGACTTGCGTGAAAACGTTGCAATAGGAACAAAGCACTTTCACGTTCTAAATGGAATAATGGTTAACTTTCTATATTTTTATGGCGATCAATTTGGATTCTCATCGATTGGAACACTAATGTCATGAATTAATGATTTGATAGGTTGTTGCTGACGCAAATTAAATTTGACCGAAACAATAAGATCATATTACAGCGTTCTACTCAGTTTTATATTCTTGGAAAGAAATTTAATGGACTTTAAAGAAATTTAATTTAATGAACGAGTTGTTTTGTTGTGTTATCAAAAATAAAAAAGTTCAAGAGTATCAAATCAGTATCCGATTGCCCACGAAAGCAATAACATTTGCTTCAAAAGTCCCTTTGGACAACAGCGTTGATTAACGTCTAATTGACGCCATTGTAGCACGAAGAAGAAGGAGCAAATTCCACAGTAATCGATCCGCATGAACTTGCAAGCGAACGAGCGACGTCGTTAACGGCAGCGCGGGTGGACAAAAGCGCGCGCACGTCACCGCGCTCGTGTCGTCGATACAATTCAAAAAAACACCGGGGGTTTTGCGAGCCAGGGACGTAACGGGAAGATGCTCGACGAAGCACAGGATGTGGTTAGTATCAATATTTCTCTCTCTTTCTTTGTTCTATATGTGGATGATTATTCAGTCTCTTTCAACTAGCTGAGTTTCCTCTTCGACATTCTGTGATTTTTCAGTACAGCTTATGGTAACTAGAAATGGTTTATGTGTGTTGTTTTTCAAGGCATATCTGACTTAGAAAAGAGAAAATATGTCAAAAGTTTTTCTCACTCTCATAACCTAATTGATTTAGGTTAGAAGTTTGTCGATCACTTGTAATCTTTTCTTTATTAAATTTATTCTGTTGCATTCTTTTTATTACATTCCAACTCTAGATCGTAAAGAATTTCTGAAGATTTTTTTCGTAGCCTACATATAGTCGAGCGTAATGTATTAAATTTCTGTTGCCCGTCTGTGTTTTTAAATTTTCATCCTTGCGTGGCACGAATAATACCTAATATTACCTTTTCATTCATTTTTAACCAGACTCGTTGAAAAATCGTTCTACTCCACTCGATCGTTTGTTGTGTAAATGGCGTTTGATGCAATGCGAATTTAAATTAACTTTCTATTGATAGATTTATATAAATTTTACATTAAGTGTGATCGCGTAATTATACAGCAAAATCAGTTTTCTACTAAAAAAAGTTCATCCAATCTTGACAGTCTTCATCTGTCAGCTATTCAAAATCTCAGCAGCAAAAGAGACAAAAAGAAAATAATCAGACCCTCGTCACTCAAAATCATGACCATTCAATCGAATATTTATCGACAGCTTCTAGCAGCAGAGACAAGTCTGGCACGTCATCGTAGTAATCGTCGTCGGAGTGGCAGACGGCCAACTGTGGTGGTACCTCACTGTGTCACCTGCTGCTGTCTTGATAATCGACAGGTTCCTTGTACTCCCCAAAGGTGAGAAATTGCAACTTCAAAGATTTACACGTACAGAATTTAACAAAAAATGCAATTGAAAACCACAAAAACTCCTCAAGATTGTGAATTTGAACGAAATCATTGCAGAGTAAACTGGTGTACTGGTGTATATTTTAAAGGCGTATGACTTGTAAAACGAGATATAAAACGAATAATTTGAGTACGGAAAATACATATTTTTCGCGATGATAAATTGAAATGGGTCTTTACTCTTCAATGTCGATAATGTATATAGGTATAGAGCATTCTGTAATTTATCTGTCGAGTAAATATTTAATCGAAATGAAATAATATAACAAAAAAAAATTTGATCTAGTTTAGACGAAATAAAAATAACGAAAATGTAAAAAATTCAGTTTTCGTCCAAATTTGCTGTCCGCCTGACCAAACTGGCGTACTACTACTAATTTACCAAGAATATTCTTTAGCTAAAGAAAGGGAAAGGGGTCTCGAACCAATTATCCGATCAGTAAATCGTTACATCATCGTTGTGAACGAGTTTGTACAGTGGTAAATCAATTTAAATTATTACTGTTCACAAATCAACAAAAAAAAAGAAAACGGGTCAATTTTTCACGACACCGAAAAAGGAAATCGAGCAGCACGGGAAGGAGTCAAATGGCACACGTTACGTACTCGACTAGGCGCTAATGAACTCGATTACCGACTTCTCTAGAGCTCAGAGCTCGAATTCATTAAGCTGCCAAATCGAGCGTCACTTACGACGTGGCAGTGGCGCCGAGGGTTGGCGAATTCTCCTCGCCGTTATCACATCGATCTCACTTTCTTTTTGGTCGCAGGTGTATCTCCAGTCAAGGTCATTCGGCCAGAAGAAACATCGTCGATGAATTACTGCGAGAGATGAGCTTCAATACGCCTATATTGCCTGACGAGGAGACATATGCAAAAGCCATGAATGAGGTTTTGTTCCTATCATATTCGCTCCCTCTCTTTTCTTTTATACGAAAGATATCAGATGCGCATTTTTCTCCGAAATGAAGATTTACGCGACAGCTCTGTTTTCTTTCGTCTTATTCTACGAGAAAGATGATATTTGTGAGAAAATGCAGGTCTATGTTCCACATGTGTATAACAAGTATGCAAGTACAATATCGGAATTCCTAGTTCAAACCCAATGAATATTATACCAGACATGTATGCCCACTGTAATGATCTTCATTTTTTAATTCAATCGGAAAAATTGCTTATTAGACTCATACTTTAAGAAATATTGAAAAGAAAGTTTCAATATGAAAATATTATGGACGAATGTATCCATGAGAGCGCGAAAAAAGGTACGCTCGATTAACTGGAATTCGATATCGTTCGTCGAAAATGCGCGCGTGACTTTTCATCTCAGTGGGTGCAATCGCGTGTGGATTTCCGTGGCAGCATTCTTACCCTTCCTCCCGAAAAAATGAATCGTCTTTTCTTTGAGCGGAAATCGATTCCTTTGTCTGCTTCGCGACCTGGAAACACAATACTACTGTATTTTACATAATGACAGCTTTTTCAATCATATCGGGAATTCTTTTATCTGCCGCGCCGCTATTGCCACTTAGCTTCAAATTGTCCTCTTTTGAACTGCCGAAGTTTAATTAGAGCGAGATAGACTTTGGCAAGGTTGTCTCTCAATATCAAAAAACTGTATAATGACAAGTTTAGTTTAAGGGAAGTGCAGAAAAAAAAAGAGAATTTCATACTTCAACTGATAGTATGGTTCTTTTGAATGGTTTATCAACCCTCACATTATGAAACAGTTCTTTGTTTATGTTTCGCTCTTTCCCTTTCCCTTTCTCTCTCTCTCTCTCTTTCCTTTTCTTCTCCCCCCCCCCTTTCTAAGCAATCGGTTCATTGGATCCACCCCTCCGCAAACCATCCAAGGGAAAGACTGGATATATATATATTCGCTCCTAGGATACAGTTGATGCGATCCGTCATACGATAGTAGGGACTAGCCAATACCAATCCTTCCAGGCGTGTCCAACCGCCTGACTGAATATATTTACTTAGTAACGGAGACATGAGGTTCAGCAATACCATTGCATTAAGATGCCTACTATATTACCATGAATATCATTGATAAGCACACGTGAGTCTTGTTTGTGCAAGTGCAAAATCTGGATCGTTCATTCGAATGTGTATGAAGCTTCAATTTTGGAATCCAACAGAGCTTGCAACTGTATTGTATCTCTATTCTCTCGTTGGGTTGAACTATCATGCTAGCTATAACCAAAAGTACTGTGTGAGATTGAGCAGCTTATGTATGCAAGGAGTTCACAACACTGCGAACTCATATGATTCGGTAGTGTGAGGAGTCAAGAAGGCACGAAGGTAGCAGCTTAAATATAGAAAGAAACGCAGATTGAGGCAGCACCTGAATAGTCGGTGCACGCAATGCATAGGAGTCAGAATCACCAGACATGGCCAAGTGAGCCATGAGTTCAGTCTTAACATTAACGTAAGCGTCCTCATACATATAGTAAAAGTTCTGCATGAAGTACTCGACGGATTCTGTTAAATAACAGTTTTCTTGATAAATTCTGCTGTGGTTATTAATGAATGCCTTCCAGTAACTTTCCATTTGAAGACGGTTCGTAAGAGCTTGAAGGGTTTGGAAAGCCTGCCCCTCTTATCAGTATTCACGAGCACAATACTATTTTATTATACACAATCACTTTTTTCGTAAGAGACTGTATCTATTTGCAAGAAAAAATAAGATAAAACAAAAGGTAAACAATCAATAAGGTATCGTGAACGAACGAAAAGAAACAACTGAGCGAGGATTCGAAATCCAGCAAAAAAAGTTATTAGCATCTTCAGGAAAACTTATAACTAAATTATTAACTTATAACAGTGCATATAAATTCCTCTTAACATTCAGTTATAAATTTACTGATTTCAAATTGTGTAAAGCTTCTATTTCATCATGTGATAAACATGCATCGATCATTTCAATTTTACTATTCTTATTTATATTCATTGCTCAAAATATACAACGTATCGATCATCCTGTAAATCTACATATCTAGAGAAAAAATTCTCCTTGAGCATTGCACATTTCATAAAAATAGAAGTCCGCACAGTTCCTTCCAACAATTTCTTAGTGGAAAAACGTCTAGTGCAGATGGAGGATGGCGGCATGGAGTCTTCGTCGTCGACGCCGTTGGCATGCCCACCAAGTCGTGTTGCTCGTGCCAGCAGTTTTTGCGAGGCTAGCAAATCTCCCAAAACAACTGTTCGCAGCAGCTGCGAGAGATGGCTGTCTCACGTCGAACTGGATAATACTAGTCAAATTGTAAGTTTGCTGCACTTAGACTTTTTTCCATTGCTAGTGCATTTTAATAATTCTTTTGCTGTAATGAGGCACTCTAAGGTATTCCTGATTGATTTTTAACCTTAAAAAAAATAAGATAACCATATTTTCGCTTTGCGTTGCGTTAATAAAGAAAAGAATGCACATGCACAGGAGTTTAAGTGCCGTAAATAAGCCGGTCGAATCTCATTTATCACCGGTGTTACACACGCGTGCGTTCGCATTCCACTTTATGAATAATTACATAATATTTTGGTATGGAGCACGAAACGCTGTCAATAACGTATATATTCATATACGTACGGGGATACTAGGTAGCAATTCGATTTTCACGAGTGTGCGATATTGCTGTTTAAGCGAAAATTTTATTTCAAACTAAATTATTGAATTTCGTTGTACCATGAAAATTTTAAATTGACAATATTAAGTACCGAAGATTAAATTAGTTGTATATCTAGAAATGATTTGAGAAAATTTTTGTACCACAAGTTTAAAGCTAGTTTTTTTAGATTTTCGAAGCTTTGTTGTAATCTCGCGAATACACAAGAAATTGTATAAAAGATATGTAAAGTTATTCAGGAAAATTCATATGAAAAGAATTATATTTGCCTCTGAGTGCTCAAAAATCTATAACAATCATGGAATGATTGTGCTATTATCCATAATAATAAAGCTGTAATAGTAAATGGTAAATCTGTAAATACGTGAAAAAAAACAAAATAAAAAAATAACATATATAAAAAGTCTCAAGAATAACAGTGACGTAGACTTATTTTAAATCGCATTGTAGGAATCTCTTGGGAAAACTGAAGTAGGTCGCGAAATACGCGATATCCGTATTTCTTTTCGCTGTCTCCCCATTCTGTTATATAAATAATGTTATTCTTTCCGTTTAGCACATGGTTATTTTTTGTTGTCTTTGATTAGCTTTATCTATTGATTAGCTACGCAATACAACAGTTCGGTCGAATCGGTTGTGTATAACGTTAGATTCAAATAGCAGTAAATTATGCTTTTTAAAGTCATAAGTAAGTTTCGATATTTACAAAATCAATAACTTAATGGTACTTGTAGTGAAGACGAAATAACAATCATTCAATTTTCTAATTCAAGTAGAACACACCAAGTTTAAATAAATATCCGTATGGAATAGGTTCTCCCACACGGTATTTCAAATATCATAAAGTTAACGTAAAGTTCAAAAATTTGAAAAATGCTCTATAAGAAACTAATTTAATAAACCACACGCAGAGGTCATCAAAGTCGGATAACCTCGAGCGAATAGAGGGACACTCGGACAGGTCGAAGCGAAAGTGGCCGAGTGACAGGAACAACTCGAGCCGGTTACAACAGATGCTTAATCCTAGTGACCGGAATACTCAACCCGATGAACCGCCAGCCAAAGCTACCGACGACGATGAGGTGTATCCGTGTTTTTTTTATCGTCGCCTCGACGACGAGTCGTCGTAACTTTTATGAATTCTTTCGCGACTATTATGAATCTTTCATTTGATGTCGCCGTCAGATTTTGTTATAAAGGCGACTGATGAATATTAATTAAAAACTCACGATTTTAAGCACAGTTTTGTTACAAGTGTCTGCTCACATTATAAAACGTTGTTTTTGCGGGCTTGCTTCATTTGTTAATAACTGCCTTTAATGAGGATATAAGATCGGCAAATAACATTAATAAAACTGCAAATTTTGCAGTGTAATTTAGCAAAAAACAAAAGCTAATAATTTGAAATTAAACTCAGTTAAAAGCCCAGAAGTAAAATTGAATTCAATTGTAAGCTAGAATTAAAAAAAAACGATCGTCAGCAAAAGAAATTTAATTAAAGCTTCCGGCTTGAAAAAAAAGGAAGCGATCGCGATATTCACTTAGCGCAGTGAAAGATAAAAAAGAACACAGTATAATCTACTCTTTTGCACCTTGAAAACAAAAATAAAGAAAAAAGTTAACGATGTGTATTGATTAAACCGTCAGATGGTAGAAACACGATACGACTCTAAGTGCGTCTCGAGAGAGTTAAACAGAATTGCTAACTAGGATAAATTTTTTTCTTTCTCAGGAAGAGTCGTCGAGTGAGACGACAATAATCAAGGAAGCGCACGTTCGCGAATTGAAGCTGGTGCGTTGGCAATTCATCGAGCGTATCCGCGACTTAGTGAGCAAGTTGCATCGTCTGCAGCGACGCTTGGACGGCTGCTGTTCGCCACCGTTGGCTCGCAAGCGAAGCGTCTCTACGATGACAAGCGCCAAACTCCTGACAGAGCCCGATGTCTCCGGGCAGTTTTGAAGTGACTTTTTTTTCTAGGTCGTTATATACAAGTTTGTTTTTAGAAGTAAATGCACTTTTGCCCCTGTATATGTAACGCGTGTACTTTCATTTTTTGTCGTTAGTTTTGAAAGCAAAGTTTTTTTAGAAAAGACTGAATTTCTTCAGAGACTTATCAATAAAAAAACTAAATTTTAAGTTGAACGGTAGGCTACAATGGCAACTGCTAATGCTCATTAAAATTGACTTGGATTCTCCCGGACAAATTCAGATAATTGATTGCACTGAAAAAAAAAATCATATCATAATCGACCAATTAAAATATGATACCCATTCATCTTGATTATCTATCTGCCTTTTGTAAAATTTAATACGAAGTTAATGATGCCAATTATTCATTGAAACAGAGTGTATGAACAGAGTTTTATAGATCAAGTTATCAAGTGGCTGTGCTGTGTGTTTCAGCTAAAGTTACGGCGGATACAATAGATCGCAAACTAAACTTCAATAGGGAAAAGTTAAGCTCTACTGACCGCAACCGGCTTTTACTACGTAAATAGCGGTATGACTATACATTCGTTTGTCAAGCGATTTTACGCGTTACTTTTTTTTTTTTTACTATTTTTTACAGAATGGAGATTGAAGCTTTGGCGAGAAACTTTTTTTTTGTGATACACGTTCGTCGCAACGACGTATATTTGCTATGAATAAAACTTTTAACTTTCCGACAACAAAGAATTCAACAACAATAAAATAAAAAAAGAAGGCGATGAATTCTCGTAACAAAAGGTTTTATACTTTCATGAATAAATTCTTCTTATAAATCTACAACCTATTGTTCCGGGAATACGCGTTTTGATGTCGGTTCTTTTATTGGTTTACTAAGTCCACGTACAGATGAATAAGGTGTATCAACCGAACGCTCGTAAACCTATGAAGCGGGGAAAAAAGTGACAGAAGAGCGAGAAAGGTGTAGCCATTATATAGCAATTTAAGAACAAATAAGTCGACGTGCGACGCGTGATAGCGCACACCTCGCACTTTATTATTGGCACGTTCTACTTTTACCGAGCACTTTTTGCCGTGCCTTCGATTGCTCATCATATGCACCCGAACGAATTATTGATTACTACTCCACATTTTTTTCGTGCAATTATTGGTATTCGCGAGCGAGTAACTTTGTACTATAGGCTACTCGCAGATATTGGAAAATTGGGTATCTCGCCATGAATATCGATTTATAGATGAATATGGTTAATTATCGAGCTTTTACAATTCAGTAAGAAGGTATACAGTTGGTAAAACTCGTTGGCGTTCAAAGTCGAGTGAAGTGTCAAGGGTTTATTTCGCGGAAATCAGAGCAATGTGACTTTAATAGTTATATTTTTATCAGCTTTATTCGTGGTAGCTGGTAGGTAGTGATTCTATTACACAAATAATTTTCATCTTCAACATCTACTATATACAAAATTTAACATGATTTTCTTAATGCATCAAAAACATCATATAAACATGCGTGACACTTGAAATATATCAAATCCTTGCGCGAATGTTTTCTATCTGCGTAATTTACAAGCGATTTTATTCATCGTCAGCGACGCAAAAGTCTTAAAAATAATACACTTCGCAAAACTTAGAAAAAAAAGAAATATCGACAATCCTGTTGAGTGCATCAAAAACTTCCGAGTATACATTTTTCCGTCTTCTCTTTCCCCTTAAAACTACTTATTCCAAGTAACTAAGTGCATATGCCCTGGTATATCGATACGCGCGGCCAAAATTTTTGCCGTCATCGCCAGAGCAATCCGGCAAATGGCGAGGCTCTTCAATACACTTAAAGAGAAGAAAAGAGAGAAGCAATATCCCCCTTTCCTTTAAAAAAAGTTGGCAAGCAGAGATCGCGAAAGTGCAGGGAAAGGCTGATTCCAAAGCCAGGGGCGGCATGGAGAATTAAAAAGGGACGATAAGATGCGTTTGCGATAAGACTACCGTTATTACCGCTGACTTGCCGTCGACGAGTACATACGCGTTCGCGTGCCGTTTTCGTAGAAAACGGTGCTGCTACCTAGGTATAGTTCTTGATTTGCTTCTTTCGAGAAATTTTACTTTGCCGGATAAGAGCTGAAACGGCGTGTTCTTATCTTCACGCGAGGCTTGGCGTGGAAAACATTTGCATTGTTCGTTAATTTCAGCTTCAATTTATAAGACAGTTAACATTTTGATAAGAAAAAAAAAACAATTATCGGACAAGTGAATTGTACGTTTGATTTATCGACAAAAGTATTATTACAAAAGTTTGTAGACCCAGGACGGAACCAATTTCTTCATTCCACCCTACCTTTTCACTTGTGTTTTGATGGTTACTAAAAGTCAGTTCCCCCTATCCCACATTGAGAGCTGATTGGCGCACCACAACTTGACCTGTAGATCTCTCTCCGAGGTTCTCACCGTCTTTCTCCGAGGTCCCAGTATAGGGTTTCTCGAGCCGTGTACTCTGATTGGCGCGTTGCGGCTTGTGGAGAGGTAATATAAACAGCAGCCACTTTCAGAGGAAGTGCATTCGATTCTCAACCACTCTGGTGATGGACCGTTTCACTCTTTGTTGTGTACTTTTAAAACCCTATTATCTACTTTTCAACAAATAGTGTTACAAATGTATTGATGTAAATAGGTATAGGAAAGGGAACTCACAAATGATTTGTTTAGGAGCTATTTAACTGATAGCAGGCAATTTTGGAAGTTCGACTACTTAAATAGTGATAAAACTGAGGTTATGCTTGAAGTATCGCGAGCTATTAACATTGGAGTATTTTTATTTATAGTATATATGGACAACGTTTTTGCCAAAACAGGCACTGTCCACTTATCATTGATTTGAATGTTTGCAGAGTAATCTCAAATGATACCGTAAATACCACTCGTATTGATTATATAAAAATAAAAAATCTTGTTGAAAAGATTGATTGGAATGTCATTACAGCTGTGGAAGATCAGGAAACAAGCATGCAATCTTTTAATCATCATGATTAAAAATAGAATTAAACTTGCCATCACTGCTATCGCTCGAGATACGAAAAAAAAGATAGCTTAAAACTTGGATTACCAAAGGCATTATGAACTCGTGCAAAACCAAAGAAATATTATACAACAATTGGAAAAAAAGCACCATATAATTTTATCTTACAACATGAGCACAAAATAAATGTAACAACCTATCACTTTTTCCTTCTATAAAAGAATACATTCTTTTGGAACAAGATAAGGGGAATTTTAACACGCTATCTCATGAATTCATGAGTTCAAAAAATATTACTAAAAATAAGTTCGTCATTGCGAATGTTAATAAGATCCTAACACTTGGAAATAATGAAAAAATTGATACCAAAATATTTATAAAAAAGTTTACAGGGTAATGAGGAGTCTCAACATTACAAACAACAGTAGTAAACTCAAAATCAAAGAATAGTTTCAAACTAAAACTAAATTCCTAATTGATATGGATGTTGTAAGCAGGGCTGACCTGATCAACAGATAGTTTAACATTGCCATTTAAGGAATTAGTCGAAGTAGAGAAATTTACTTATTATCTTTTATGTCTTTGTTCTCATGGTTTCTCACTCACAGTTATAGTTTAAAATTATAAGTTTTGTATATTTCGTTATGTCAGCTTGCGCATAGATACTTGTGTGTATCTCTGTGTAAAGAGAGTGTTCTTTATAAAATACCTTGGGATTATGATAGATTACAGACTGAAATGAAAACACCGTGTAGATTATATTGTTGAAAAAACTAGATATATCGTATTCGTAATGTTGTAAATGAGGAACTTTGACATAAAAGCCTAAAGGATAATTTACTATGCACTATTTCATCGCATTGCCACTTTTGGCATTATTGCCTAAGGAGAAACTTACAATACCAATTTTAGCAGTATTCAGAAAATATCAAATAAGTTACTAAAAATACTATATAAAAAAACAAATAATTTAATAATTCATTTTACAATAAAAGAGCACTTCGTGTTATAACCAAAAAAAAAAAATTATAAGAACCTACTAATGAAATACACCAGGTCAGAAAACAAAACTACGTAAAATAATACAGCCTAAAAAAAAGCACAAAATAATCGTGGTGTTAATAAAACATTAGCTCAACAGAGTCATTACTATGTCTTCTTTGCTTTTTCTCTTTTCCTTTTTTTTTGCGCGTGAAGCTAATTTCGCCCCTCGTAATATATAATTTCAGGCGCGTGTGGTTGGTTCACCCTCCCGCACTCGACTTGCCTGTCGAGTTTCACACGCCTCGATTATTACTGTCTTACACGATCGTTCGCTAATCAGATTGTATTTTATTTACGTATTTTATTTAGTAAGATAACAATGCGAGTTTATTTTTCGCATTGTTTTTTATTTATATGTTATTTGCGAATTTAGAGTACTCTGCTACACAAGTTTACACATCAATGATGAAAACAAAATACCGTTTGTCTTGACTTATTTACCGTAATTTATTCACGCAAAACAAAAACCCAACCATAATGGGAATAACTAATTTCACTTCTGCAAAGTTTAACAATGAGCTTACTCAAGCAGTCATTAAAGTTTACAACGCTCATCGGAATTCCCTCTAAGCGACTCGCAGTCCACGAAACTTTGGTACAATTAGAAAATAAAAACATATCCAGCCGAGCAAACGTCAGAGTCATGTAGCAACTGTGCTAAACAAAGAAAAGAAGTAAGGACGTTTTTGTAAAAGCTGTCTTCCGTATGTAACTGTTGTACATACGTCATACAAACAGGTAAAAAAGACCGCGCGTCACTGAATCCAGAGGTGCGCGGTAGTGAACTTAAAGAGAGAAGGGGTGGTTAGCAGTAGTAGTGCGCTCAACACCCCCGTCTACGTCGTATCACTGCTACCACGGCTCTTCAGTTTGCGCGCGACCGTCGCGGCGAACGTTTCGCGCACTCTCTCTCTCTTTCTCTCACTCTCTGTCGGCTTAGACGTTCGCGATTGTGATTTTACCAGGACTCAATCACTGAAAGTGATATGGACTGACGTTTCATGATAAATTTTCGTTGAAATGTTACACGATTCGTAAGGTAGGACAATCGTTCGTGAACTGCTTTTTGATTTGAAATAAAGGTCTTAGATTATTTCTACATTGATCGCCAACTTGTCATTCTGTTGTAACGCTGAAAGAAAAAGTTATCGCGTAATAAGCCAGTAATAGTGCAGTTTTTACCATCGGCGTCTCTGATTGTTTGCCATTATTCCGTATCCTTTTTTTTGGAATGCGCGACACTAACTCGCATTATGTACTTCAGTTTTTCGATAAAATACGAGCGTCGCGTATTATTAATCCGGGATTGAAAACATTTGTCAAGCTTTGTTTAATAGCGTAACGATATGCGGATGAAAGTGTTTACTTTTAGTAAAATATTCTTCTTTTGTTTCGTCGACGTTTAACAAACAAAATTGTATTTTGGTAAGAATTATATTACATAAAATGCTAGACGCGTTTGATCAAACTTTGTTTTATCGTTAATTTGTCAAACATTTTTCAAGTACCTAAATGTTTAACGTAATTTTTTTATTTTTTAAAAGATGTTAAGGTATCGCTTAGTTTTGCAGACGAGATACACGAGAAATCGTTGATTTTCATTTTAACGGTTGCATCCTCGAACAATAATCGTCTTCCAGTGAAATCGATATCCGTTGAACAATCTATCAGTGACTGTGACAGTAAAACTACCCTAATGGGAAATTAAGCTGCGAGACAGCCATTTACATTAAAAAAAAACAGACTGATTCCTTCATCTTCATTACCCTGCAAGCTTTTTCTCTTCTATTTTTCAAGCGGTGACCTTCATCAAGTTTATCAATTCGGTTTTTCATCAAGCAGTTCCTTTGATAACGCAAAGTAGTTGCTTAGAAGTCGAATGGCTCAAATAATTTTCCTAACAGTAGTGTGCGTAATACTCTGATGTAATAGATTCAAGAGAAGTAAGAAGCAATAATGGGTTGCTTAATTAGAAGAAAAAAAGGCATCAATTTTTTCGTTAGTAAGTATTTTTCTGCTTCTAAGAAAACTATTTATTGTTGTTTAAAACAATAAGTACATAAATCCAATTATTCGCTAATATTACAGAGTACATTATTAAATCAACTGGTCTTCAGTTAAAGACATCATTTGCTAGTAGCTAAGTAATTGAGTCTCCCCAGTATCCGAGTCGCAAACTTTTTCACGCAAAAAAAGTCGAGTTTGAAAAAGAAAGATAACAGGACGGATGAATTAAACAGTTCCACGGATAAGCCTGTTTATCACTGCTGTAACTTTAAGACTGAACGTCAATCAGTTGATTAACCTGTAAATTCCCTTTGAAAAACATGTATATTCATCGCAAGTAAATTTCATGGTATTAAATCCATCGTAATTTCAAGTTGCCGTCAGCAAAGATTACAATTCATATCTTCAACAATTCAATCCACTTCTCGACGCCGCTATTTCAAAAATAATGAAATTTGTTTTTTGATAAAGGTGGTTTCGTTACTTTGCTTCAAAGAATGTCAATTTCTCTCAGAATTTAATATTCAGTTAGTAATTAAGTTTCTGAAATGATTCCGATAGTCGAGCTTATTAAACTTGCAAGAAATTTTACTAAAATCCAAACTTTCCCACGTAGGTGATGGAAGTAGCATTTCTCGCATAATAATTCATCAAACGAGCTCGAAATTATGTAACTTTATTGTAACTTAAATTATTATAATTAAAGTTTTTTCAAACTTCTGAGAGTAAACCTATAAATGAAAAACATACACAATTACTTATTCATGATAACGTTTTACTGGTGTAGGATCCGGTCTCTCCAGATCATTACAATAATTATATCTCACATATAAGTTAATAGATTATGAGAATATTGAAAAGGCAACGATTTTCGAGTTAACAACAGTAAATAAATAAATAAATAAATAAATAAATATATATATATATATATGTGTGTATAAGTGTAAGTGTATAAGTAAATGTATAAGTGCAACCATAACATTTGAATCATAAATTTGAAAAAAACTTCAATTATTTACAATTATGGAAAGTTTATCCAATGTTAATTTGAATTATTATAGTGCTCCAATTGAACTCGATTCTTAGAGCTACAAAATCATATTGTAATTTTCAAACGTTCACATTATAACATAAAAATACCCAGTAAACATAAAGCCAATGGTAAATATTGGATGTAGCCTGTGGTGGTGGCAGCAACGTTTAACGCCTCTGGAATTCCTTAAATGGAGCGTGAGAATCTGTCGGAATTTTCGGCGCTTTCGCCCGAGTGCAACTTCGTGTTATACACGTTTGCGACGTTATATCGGGGAGGGACAGAATGATGAAAATAAAAGAGAGAACGGGCGCTGGATTAAGGTTCGAACTTTTTCGAATTCGCGAACAATTTCGACGACTTCCGGGTTATATCGGCGATTTTTTGGACCATGTTCGACGAAATAAACAAGAGGAAAATTTAATTACGCAAATTACCAGTCGTAGAGACGGCCGAATTCTACATCAGCACGCATCGATAAGAGCAAACCGGCAGGCCCGCCATTATCAAAAGCTGCAGACAATACTCCGTCGCGGAGTGCGGCAACTATTTGTCAGCAGCCTGGCGTTGAGACGCTTGTCCGCGACAGTTGAAAAAGCTCGAGCAGATACTTTTATCTGGCTTCTGATTATCTTCCACAAACGGGGAGGGGAGGCTAGACTTGATTAAAAGCAAAGAGCACCCCTGACCTAAGAAAGCCACCGTCGTCGTGTCGTAAATTTCAAGTCTGCATTAATCGTCATTTTGCAACCGGTGCTTTACACCTTGTCTCACGCTCGTGCTTGTTTCTTTGTCGTTACTCTGGCAAAATCTTTTAGTTTATTTTTCTCCAGTGGTTATGAGGCTTCGGGGGGAGGGATCCCTTGAAAGCATCGAAGTAGAAGAAAAAATTTTGTTTTTTCCGTTGTCGCCGTGGCATCACGAATTTTTTTTATATTCCAGTCGTGAATGGAAAAACCGACGAGTTGATAATGGGTTCGTGCCCGCAACTTTCTTGATATCACGAAAATGACATTTTTTTTTCTCCTTCGTCGGAATGGAATGTATAAAATCGCGTGAAGCGTATTAAAATTGAATTGAAATTCAGAACGCGGGACATGCTTCATGGCAATTTGAATTTCAATTTTTTCCCCAAGGATCACGCGTCAAGTCAAATTATCTCGAGCAGGCATCAATGGATTGATGTTCGTATATAGAAAAGTCACTGATAACAGAGTCGTCAATTGACATAGATATCTCACTTTCTCTATTCAATTGGCGTTATCCAATATACGAAATGTTACTCCACTGTTAGCATCAGATTTATGGATTCTAGCTGTCAAAGAAGAATAGTCTATGCGTCGCCTTATCATATAATTATCTTTTTACTGCCGGATGGATAACCTAAACGTTGGAAGTTACGTAAGAATTCGCCGCCACCTCCTGATTCGCTTCGATAAAGAGCGGCGCATAAATTTGAGTTGTGGTACATAAATAAATGATGACGGGAAGGTGAGCACGATACAAAAGAATACTGGCAAAGTATCATTTTCATTCTCGCCCAACACCTCTCGCAGGGATATGCATTTGTCAATAAAAATATCGACAAAAGCAGAGATAGGAAAAGAAAAGAGTTTCATCCGAACGGTTCGCGTAAGTGATTGGCCTCCGCATGACGCCTGCGCCGGCCCGACTGTTCTTGCGCGTAAAACTGCACGTTGCACAGGCAGCGCCCGCTTCGGCGAAGGAAATCCTTGCGGTGTGGCGACGTCGGAAGAGAGAAAACAACTGTCGTGTGCACTTCGAAGGTGCAAAATTTATCGTCGTCTCTCGGGTTTGAATTTATAAGGGCGCGGCCGAGCGTAACAATGGCTAATTAAAGAGAGGTGGGCGCGCGTGTAAGTTGCGGAGTTTCGAGTATTATCATAATAAAGTTAATTACGACTGCGGCTCAGCTGCTGCCGCGCGTGAATTAATGTGAATGTCGCGCCCAGCTAGACGGAGAGAGAAATAGCTTAATTACAACGGCAATTAAACGAACGGAAAGGGGGAGAGGGGAAGACGCGGCTTCTCGCACGGGGCCGCGATGCCGTCATTGATGACGGGCCTCGTTATTCATTTTGAGCGTGCCGACTTCTTTTTTCTCTTTGCGAGTTTGCACTTCCTATACCTCTCGAGATGACGGGGATCGTTCTTCCTTTGCTTTGCGAATTCTTCATTCGATTCACTCGATAAAGCGCTGGTTAATCAATAGGAAAATTCGCAAATCCGAAAGGAAATAGTAAAACTTCCGCGTGATATATATATGGCTGGAAAATACAATTGACTTTAAATGCTCGGTATGAATTTCATAAGGTTTATTCTTTCTTATGTAAATGCTACTCCAGAAGATTATTAAAGTTTAATTGAGGGTCACGATGAGAGATGTAACTATGTCTTACCCGGGGTAAGTTGCGCGGGCTACATCGGTAGAACGCAATGGAGTCGGATAAGGTTCTGAAGATTTTTCACGCTTTATCGATGGCATTATAAATCCTACGTAACTCTAGACGTAGAGATCGAAGCTTAATACAAAATGCGACAGGACGAATAATTTATTAGGATAGTACGTCATAATAACCCGAGTACGATGTACTTATCTGCCGCGCCAGTATTCGAGAAGCGATGGCTTTTGATCTGGATCCACGGGATTGGAGCTCTTCTTTGACCACATAAGAATTTCAGCGTTGCCCAGTCGGCAATGATCCAAGGGAAGTGGCGAACGCGTTGACCAATGCCCTTCCTTTTTGTTGGGAGCACGAATGTTTCCTTTTTCTCTCGTGTTTTCAAACACGTACAGCATCGCGGCCGCTACGCGCCGCTTCAGCCGGGTCATAAAATGTAGTCCGGTAGTTAAGTGACCGAGCGAAGGGGGAGAGATGAGTCTACATGAACTCCGCTTTGCGCCACTCTCCGAAATTTTTGGTTGGACCTCCTCTAGAGGGCCCGAAGGAATAGGACGCTCTTTCGCGAGTTTTCGCGCCGGGAAACTGCGGATGTATCAAGCAGTTCCTCTCGGGAAATTAACTAGTTCGGCTCACGCTCTTAGTTTGGCTGTTGTGCGATCCGCGTAGCACTGTCTGACTTTGCGTTCTACTGTGCATGCATCTACTTGATATTGTGCCCGGTGTCCATGCTATTAGTCTGTGTCACTGCGACTTTGACATGCGTGCGTACGAGTGCACAGACGTGCGAACCTTTCCTTTGACCGCTCGAGATGACCAGCGAAAGCTACAAAGAGCTAAGGGCAGGGTTGGTCTGCTACCTGAGCAGAGAAAGTGATACTTCTTCTGGAGCGTCTCCTCTCGGTGCAGCATTGTGTTCCACCATTATATCACTCTTAACCGTACCCTAGCGAGGGTTGTCCCCGTTGGAGTTACGTTCGCGTATTCACGTGGAGACACTTTTCTCTCTTGATTACTACTGTCGACTGCCGATCTGGTAAGCGAGCGAACTCTTTTATTGGATTGTCATTCAATTCAGCGGAAATTACACCTTTTAAAAGGTTTTTTTTTTTTTTTATTTTATTTTAACGTCGCTCTATTATGCTCCATCAGTGCTAATCAGCGACGGAGGCTTGCAATGTGTTTGAGAACAAAGCACATGAAACTTTTTTCAGTGGTGCTTGTATCAATCAGCAGGAACTGGGAATCGAACCCGGGCCTACCGGGTGCGAGTCCGTCGCCCTACCGACCGAGCCATTGCAGGCCTCTTTTAAAAGGTTAATTGAATCTTTGGCGAACGTCACACTGCTGTTTAGATGTCGTTTTGATCACTGTAGCTTCAGTATTTATAATTTTATTTATATTTTAATTTTGTTGTATAGTATTTATAAATGGCTTTTCTCCTGCTTCAGTTTGATTTTTTTTTAAACCCGACATATTGTTTCGAAATTCCACACACTTAACTCATTTCCCGTAATTTATCGTTACAGTAATTTAATCATTGAGCTTTTATACCAAGGTGAGACTTATTTCTTTTACGTATGTACACATATAGTTAGTTTGCTAAACGAATCAGCCAAAAATTTGGTGTTCACTGGCGATTATATGAGACAGATGGTAAATGTGTTGTAAGACAATTTAGCGTTCCACATATTGTCGCTTGGTTACGCGTTGAACAATAAAACGGGCTCCTACGGCAGCACGTCGCCACGGTTATCTATCCAATACGTCGTCAGACAATTCGCCTTTTCGCCTAGTGACGTTTGATTGCGTCTTAAGGAATAAAGCGGGAAGATGCTTCCACGATGGCGGATCCTAGACAAGGGATTCGGAACCAATCCTTGCGACAGTACATCACCACGATCATCTGTCGAATACATCGTCAGACAATTGGTCTTTCTACCTAGTATTGAGGCGGGGTATTTTTTCGAATCGTCGCGAGGACTCTATACATTCGCAATATAAGTGAAATATATTAGCCTTTCTATCGCTGCGGATATTAAAACTCATCTGAACAAGATTTTAATTGAGATTGCCAACTGCTATAGTTTTATTTCTACTGGGTGCATGGTTCTCTTGTATATATCGATAAATATTTTAAAATTATTTGACTTTTAGCAAAGTATTCATGGAGATTCTCGAAATAAAATGAAAATGTCGGCCATCAATTTACCAGCGTGACCGAAAACAAAAAAACAAAGCTGAGGCAATCTGCTTTTCGGCGGCTACTCCGGATTAAGCTGCGCGGTAGGGGCCGCATTTATCACACGCTATATCCCTCAATCTACGCTACTCCATTAAATCCCTTGCGATTCGTTCCGGCCCGAGAGCTTTTATTTTACAAACAAAAAACAATCAAGCTTTTGCAGAACATGCGACTGCGTGCGCAACGAATTTTACCATATCGGACATCTTGTAGAAAGCAATGCGTTGTCGACTTTGACACAATATTGTTTGAGCATTCCGAGAGTCTTCCGCGTGTAAATGTGATAGGGTTGTAGTTAATTATTGGCTACGTCTCAGCCTATTGGTCTAGAGATGGAAGGAGAACCATCCACCACCTTTGTGTGAACCCCACTAGGAAGAGAATTTTCTATATCTTGTTTTCCCAAGAATCATCGAACTACCGCGTTCCGAAGTAACAATAATTTTGCTTCTTCAGTTGTGATAAAAGCTTATAGTTAGCGAAGGTAATCATCCACCGATTACTGGATTCTACAATTTATTGCTAGTGAAATCCGGATCACTGTGAGAATCACGGTGTTGGTTTTGGCACGTACACTTTGTTTTTGTTAAAATCAATCGAACCCAGTGCTCCCTCATGGGAACCTGCGACCTTATTTCAAAGATATGATTTTAAGCGATATATCTATATTACATGATAAACCTACTGGAATGTCTGATGAACTCTCGAATTTATCAGATTATAAGGTAGTTTATTGAGTGATATAAGTATATTGCTGAAAATCATACCGTTGAAATAACGTGTCACCCTCTATCCACGAGACACGGCCACTTATTATAGTGACAGAGTGAACAATTCTGATAATGTACGAAACAAAAAAGCGTGTACTTTGAGGGATCACGGTCGTTCGAAGTAAAGTATAGCCGAAGCTGTATAACGTTTTACGAAAATTTTTCTGCTTGGAATTTAAATTTTCGCTATTTTAACATTCCGCAAAAATAAAAAAGTTTTATCACACCGCAATTGAAAAGCTTTTCCGTGCGCATAATTTCGGCGCAAAGCACATTGACTACGAAATACTTTTCCTTGGGGGAAGATGCCTCATGAATATTTAGTCTGAACGATCGCCTCAAGATTAAGGCCAAATCGATGGGCGGCGTGAGATCGCATACTCACCTGCTGATTCATATTTCGAACGTCAGCTGCATGCAGATGATTTATCATCTCTGTCCTATATTTAACCTTGTCACCTGAAATCGCGTACATCATTAGCTCTTGTCAGCTTCATGAAAATTTTGCTCAAAGTCAACATTGATATTTTACTTGTTTAATTACTTTTATGAAAAATATCTCGTTTAAGCAAAAACTACTATACGTGGCCAATATCTGTGTCCTATACTTTAAAAAAAATTTTTTTTTTCAGAAACGTTATTTTGAAAAGGAATTGGAAGGTTGGATGTGAAAAATTCATCGATGTTAAAGCTAGGATGCTATACGCAAATGTTTATTAAAAAGTGCCAAAATGGAGAATTAATGAAGCGTTTCAATTAACAGGAAAATGATCGAGCTCTGAAAATATCTATTTCACGCAAAACCTTCGTGTAGAGACGCGATGCTTGCGAATGAAAATAACCCACCAATAGAAAAGCAATTAACGAAAACAAGATTATTACGATTCAATAAAAATACTTTTTTTATATATCGATTTCACGCGACTAATGACTGAAAGTTAGAAAGCAACATAACTTAGTTTTCTCTTCGACGGTGCAGTTGTATTAAATTTTACAAAAGTTTCGTCCACAAATCACAATAAGCAATCAGAGAAGAAAAAACCCAATTGAAAGTTGCTCCTGAGCCGACGTTAAACTTTCGAGGTACTTCTGACTACTAAACAACTTGATAAATAACTCAACGTGATTATAGTTAACAAAATGAATGAAAGCGGCGCAATTTACTCTGTGAAAAAGTTATCCTCCGTGAGCTTTTATCAAACTGAAAAGATTACTGAACATACAGCCAGTCATTCAAGGTAGCAAAGTTTTGTTTTCATCGAAATCAATTGGTCGTGCAAATCAATTTTCAGCTAAATTAATTTATGACAACTACGTAAGAAAGATGAAATTTTGATAAAAAGTAATCAATTAATTCAAATTATAAAATAATTACTTTTTACTTTATGTTAAAAGCCAATTAAAAGAAATCGTCGCCAGAGGCTATGGCGGTATGCTTTCTTGAAGAGTGAGAGATAACGTTTGTTAATTTACATTGATCGAATGTAATGTAATATAAATTTTTAATTTTGATTATAATAATTTAATAATTTATATATCACACAGTAAATTTGTTTACTCTGAATTTTGTTACTGTTGAATTTGTTTACTAGAGCGTCTTGTGCATGCGAATGATGGCTATAATTCGATAATATAGCAAGTATATAATTGTTACTACTGGATGGGTGTGTATCTCATACAAATAATAAGAAAGAATTTGGTTTGAAAAGAAAAATTTGAGTTTAATAGCGTAAAAAACCTTCTCAGTGTTAAGGAAAAAGCCGCAATGAAGTGAGAAAGTGGAAAGTTCTACAAAATGATGAAATTATAAATTTAGCTAAACTTATGGTAAAATAGAACGGAGGTTGCTGAGTTGGAGCGATGAAAAATAAACAACGAGGCTCAGATAGTCATGATTACGGTGAATGGCCATTCACAGTTGTTCCATGGAGAGGGCTTTTACCTTGTTCAAGCGAAGTGTGTACACATATTATACAGGTAGAAGAAGAGTGCGCGCGCAGTCTCGACGTCTCGGAGACAGGACAATCCTCCGTGATGCAATACCCCAGAGGACCGTTCTCGTCTTTTACTAGCGTAGCGGGTTACGTTCGGTCACTAATCCAGGTAACTGACGCCGGATCACAAGGCACATATCGCACAGTATTGCACGCGAGCAATCGCGCGCTCACGAAGAGACAAACGTCGCGTTGGCTGGTCTCAACTCAGTGGTTTCTCAACAGGGAGAGCCCGTGGAAGCGGCAATTTTCGCGGAAGAAATGCGACAGATAGCGGCGAATTTCCCTTTCTCCCTTTGAGGCCCATGTTGGGAGCCAATTGGAAGTGAACGGAGGCGGTGCGACGCGCACTGAGCATAAGAGTGCCGTTGCAATGCCGTCGACTATGTAAGATTGAGGCCGAAGCGCGCAACCCTCTTTTTATCGTACTATGCAGTTTCGAAGGCGCGGTTTAAATTACCTGGCAATTCGGGTTTTCTCCAGCCGTGCCGAAAGAAGAAAATAAACGGACTTTCGCGCGTGCTACATCTCTTGCTCGAGGAAGCGGAAAAGCTTTTACAATAGGGCAATAAAATCGTGCGTTCTATTTGAGAAGTTAGAGCTGCCATTGGATAGAGCGTAGAAAAAACTTGAAGACGTATCTTTCCGTGACTGTGGTCCGCGATTCTTCGAGAATTGATGAAGAAAGTACAAGGACCAAATAAAGGAGATAATGCGCGTCTCTATAATTTAAGAGCGCATTGATCGCGAAAAGCCCTGTTATGATTCGGTCAATAGCACTCAAGGCTTATAATTTTCAACTTGACAGTAATTACCTGCCATATGAGTACCCTACACTCTTTCGAAGGAAGCAAAGCGACAATTAAATCAAGTAGAAAGGCGCAAAAAAAATTTCATAGAAAAATAGAAATAAAGAAACGTGTATCACCTCTCAACAACGTTGACACACAATACGAATGAATGAGACATGACAGAATGAGAGAGAGAGAGAGAGAGAGAGAGGGGGAAAGAGAGAAATCAAAGTTCCAGTTGAATCGCAAGCGCGAGAACGTTCTTTGAAAAGAGGACGCTATTCATGATCGTATGTGCATAATCAGCGAAATGACAAGGGAAGAAAGAAAAGAAGGCCAAGCGAGCTGGAGTAAAAAAAAAGAGAAAGAAATACACAGCGTGAAGGGAAACACCTTTGTCGTGGTATGTTCGAAAAAGAATGAAGAGAGGGAAGTCTGTATTAAAATGGAACGCTAGATGCACATACGGGCAGAGATAGACATACGTGTTCATGCATTATGCACGTACTTGCGCCTAATTTCATTGTTGTAATTAATGCCAGAGACGGATTTCTGCCGGCAAACGTATTTGACATGTATGCGCCCTCCCTTTTTTCTCGTTCTCTTAAAAAAAAAACAATAAATAAATAAATAAAACAAAAAACAAAATGAAAGCTGTTGTGCAAAAACAATTGTTGTCTTTTTTGGGAAATTTCATTAAGTGCTTTCCTTAGAAATCGCAGGTAATTAGACGTGAATATTCAGTGGTACAAGTGACGGTTTAGTCAGGCATTTGAAAATGGAAATGAAATGTGAACGAGCTGAATCTAATAAAACCAGAGAGAATACTTTTATTTGAAAGTAAAATTAGTTTCTACATTTTTTCGTATGTGTGTAAAAAGCTTTTGACGTATTATGTATCTTTCTTATAAAGCCGGAGAGAACGGAGCGAAGGGTCATTTAAGAAAATATCTAAATTTTGCATAATTCGAAATTCGGTCATGCACTTCATGAAGGAGTGGGATGGAAGGGGATAGTTGTATTTATTTAGAAGCTATGTAGATTGCCCACTATTTGCCTTTCTTCCATCCAAGATATAGTGCGCTCTGGAGTTTTCCGAGTATGAGTATGAGTATGACGAGGGTAAATAACATTATAAAGTTCATCAACCGCATTCCAACTAGTCAATATTCATTTCCGTTGTTTGTACTTTCGAAAGCGCTTATAGTTTTCATTTTCATTTCTCTTGTAAAATAATTTTAATAAAATATCGAATAAGAAGTGAACAATAAAATCAAATGTTAATAAATCATGAAAGGACGTAAAAACGGCGACTGTATTTTGTATTTAAGATCGCCTGCAAAACTAATTAATCTCGATCATAAATAAGTCTCAAGAAAAGAATGGCTAGGATAGATGATCTAAAATAGAGGGTGTGGTTTCTATAAATAAACAGAAAAGGCTTATATTATGTAAGCAGATTTAATGATTTAAAAAAACTTAAGGTGAGGCGAATAAAAGCTTTAAGCTAATGCTTACAAATAGTTATAAATAAAATAATTAACAATAAAATAGAATGAAAGTGCACTTATAAAATATAGATTGCGAAGGAATCTATATCAGATTAGAAAATTACAATTGCAGTCGATTAAAGTTAAGCTTAGTGGGATTTTACAGAGTTTGCGATTAAAAGACCATTCGTTCTTCTGTACGATACAAATACGATCTTACCTCAATCTTACTTCAAAAAGCATTGATCGTGTAAGGAGATGCTGACAATAAAGGAAGGGGTACGTAATTCCGATGCCTCGGGGACAGGCATAGCCGTCACTGCGATGTCGCCTAGCGGCCGGTCTGTGGGGAACAAGTGTTTGACACTACCCCAGAGAAGCTGTATCAGCCTCTGCTAGCGTGGCAAGATCGTCATCGCTAGCTTTTTACAATGTCGTAGGTGAAGAGCTATTTGATATTACCGGATGAACGCGTACTTGTACAAATATGGAGATAGCACGTCGTTGGTTTCAAGGACCCATAGAAGACTTCCTGCCGCATAGCTCTGACTTTCAGACAAGACTTGCTCCTTGAGCCCGTTGCTCTTATTTTGTGGTGAGTGCGCAAAAAGGAAAAAATAGTAGGAAATTTATTTCCCTATCTCTTTCCGGGATCCAATTAGCGATCGAGAAGCTCAGGCAATGACGAGTTCGTGCGGACGGTCAGTTACCTGAAAGTTACTGCGCGTAAAAGCACCTTTTTTTATAACACGATGAAGTTCACCACGGACACAGGGCATTTCGGGGAAAACGTCGGCATGCCAATCTTGGGAGCAGGCGGGTTTGCGTTTTTATATTTTTTATGGTTAGTACCGAGACTGTCGAGGAACGTATAAGACGCGAGCAGCGACTAAACAGCACGTACAATGTTACATAATCTAGCATGATATGATTAATCACGATATTAAACACAATTTTAATTTGACAACAACCAGATGCTCGGTGAAAAAAAAAGAAGAAAAGCCATAAAATTAGCATAACGACTGTTATACCTCGATTTGCGACATTGTTATTCAAGGCGTTGTCGCTAGTTCCGCTCGCTCTAACTTTATATTTTGACGACGATGTTTACGAGGTATCTGCATGCCTGCGGTTAGTTACAACGTGCGAGCCAAATATGCGGCCACCTGGGACGAGTTAATTTATATGACTTTACTAATTTCGACTTTAATGTTCGCTTAGTGGGCCATTTTCATTCTTATGACTCGGACTCTTAACTTTCTTTCTAGGAATACGTTATTTTTTGAAGTAAAACTAACCGTTTGGGTTAATTGCCGATAAAAGTGAAATCGAGATAAGTTAGCAGGTTATTTGTCAAGCACTCTGCCTCTGTATTGTGCAATCTCGATCTTTCACTTTACAACATATTGTTTTTTTACTTCGTTCAAAATAAATGTACCGGGATGCATTAAAAATATCGGAATTCCAATTTTACGTCTGTAACCCATTTTCGTTCCAATAAGAATTGTTTCGAAACAAGTAATCTCAGGAAAAAGTGCACATTGGGCACGTGAATTGTGCGGTCGTTGTGCATTCCAAATAATTCTTTATTTTCGAGAGTGAGAGCTGACCTCTGAAATGGCACACAGTTGGTTTTCATCAAGCTCTAAGAGCCTCTTCCTATAAAAAAAAAGCTCGCGCTCAATCTTCCCCGACAAACAATGGACCAACGGGACAAGAACGTTCAATTTCTAAATGCAAATAAAAATGAGAGCGTGTCAAGTCAAAAAAACGGGAAGGAACAAAGCTCATGGCGTTTGCAAATGCGAATAATTTACGCACCAAAGTCAACCGCGTGCAGCTCATAAATCATTTGGTAAAGTTCAGGATAAACCATGCTGGGTCAAACAATAGCAACCGCAAGCCGAAACCGCCGAATAAACGCATCTGATGTAAAATCATAGGAGCGAAACGATAAATCGCATAATCGCGAGGAGTAAGTGTCGGATAGTAGAAGGACATTAGATGACGTCGTGTGTGCATTAATCAAGTCCTGCCGCGACGGCAATTATATCGTTCTACGCCGTGGGAATTCTATGATTGAGTAGCCGAGGAAGACGATGTATGCGGGTTAGAAATTGTATCCGAAAAATGCATGACTTGTGCTTCTTTTTTCACACAGTTGTTCTCTTACGATTTGAAAAAGCTTTTGGATGTTGATCTTTTGTGCTGTGCTAATATTTTTTGTGAAAAAAATATTCAAATAATATTCAAGTGTAAGTAGAATAAGTTGATTACTGAAACGTTAGTAAAATGTTTTTGAAACGTTTTAAATACCCCGTTAAAAAAATCAAGTTGATAATCGAGAGTGAATTTCCTTATCAATATTTAGGTGGATTGGTAAATGGATTGTTATGGATTCCGTATGGATCTCATGTGGCTTTCAAATAGATTTCCAGCATAAATTTACATGTAGATTTTATGAAAAATTCAGATGAATTTTGTGCAAAATCTAAGTGAATTTCTAAACAAATTTAGATGAGTTTCAAGCAAATTACCGGTGGATTTTTTGATAAACTTAAATGAATTTTCGTATAAATTCCATAAAGATTATAACTGGATTTTTGGATGGGTGTCCAGATGGAAAATTAAGGTAGATTTTTCTGTATTATAATTATAAAAATCGTCTCTTTCGTGAAATTATTATGCAGACACATAAGAAAATAAAGTCTTCTGTATTAAAAATGGCATGCATGTATTCTTATGTATTTTGACACGCTGAGGCCAAATCCAGGGTCCGTATGATTCCAGCATTTTAGGTCTAAGAGTATTTGAAGGTCAAATTTTGAAAAAAGTCGTTTGAGAGATAACTAGAATTTCTATCATTTTTAGGATCGCTATCAAGCTATCCAATCACAATTGAATGAATATAATTCGCGACACATTTATTAAGGCATAAATCTAACTTCGAGGTGATAAAAATTGAAAAACTAAGAATTCATACTTTTTTCTTTTGTGACGTATCGTTTTGCCTTCAAAAGATCTAGACAATGGATTTCTCTTTCTTTGTTTTGCGTTTTCAGTTTGTTTTCACGCCTTTAAGTCGGTGGCCTTGAGAATGGTAGAAATTGATTTCCATTGGTCATTCTTTCTATACATAGTGTTTTTTTCTATCTCTTCTATAGCAGAGACATAAAAATAGGGATATTTTGTAAAGCTTGAATGCTGTCTCAGAATAAGAGTCCCAAATTCTAAAATCGACGCAAAGCTTACATTGGTGTTCCACGTAATTAATTTTCTCTCTTCAACGTCTCGTACTTTTCCTTGAACTTTATTGAATGAGCTACTGGAGTAGATGCAAATGAGCTTCCATTATGCAGAAGAATATCTTTTAGGCTCAGTTTTAAAGAGTCGATAAATAATGTCCACTGTTCATTCTTATAAAGATTAGGTTTCGTTTCGTTCATAAACTTTCTAACATCTGTACAGAACATCAACGAACATTCTTTATCTTTGGCAAAGAATTACCGAAACTTCTTTTCCCTGCCCCGATAAATATAGGCTTTGAATTCCGTTGAAAAGTTTTTTCCCTTAGAATATGATAGCTAGATACTCAGTTCCATCTTTGGGTAATCCCGAATCTTGATAAGATCATTCAACTCCTTTTGATCAAAAGCTCTGGAATCTTATTTTTGATAATATCTGATAATTATTTGTTTTCTTTGCTATCACTTTGACCGTCATATCCCTCATCTGAGCTTTAAGTAGCCATTTCCCCTAGCTCAAATAACTTATCAATTTTTGTAGGTTTTTGAAATGCAGTTTCCGTTACGGTAGTTGGCCTTTGTATTGAAAGTACGTTGGTATATAAGACTTTATTTTTATTACAGCTGTTAAAGCCAAATGTATTGGTCATACAGAAGTAGTAAATCTCTCGACATAATGGTTCTGATCATATCATAGGCTCAGATAAATATGAGCTGATTAACGTTTTCTCTCACTAAGATAATATCGTGCAATAAGCGCAAATCACATGGGCATCTGGTACGTATTTTGATTGTTGGACGTGGAGATGTCCTGTGATAATTTCTTTTACATTTGTGGTAAATTTTTCAATGCTAAAAAACACAAAAATTTATCTGATAAGTTGATGAAAATTTACAATAAATACTTCGATTCACCGGTAGTATCGAATGCGATAGTTTCTCTATATCTATGATAAATAGTTAAAGCTGAACCAATCGCTATAAATTTAATCAATAAATTGAAAACATTAATACTGAAAAAACTTTTTTAAAAGGCGTTGAAAACTTTTTCGAAGCGCTTCGATATCACTTACACCCGAATTGATATTGAAAAAAAAGGGGTTTTAATACTTTTGCAAAACGTTCTAATGTAACAGCATTTCTCGATAAGATCAGTAAAAAATTTTGAAATGTTTTCTAAACATATTTATGACATTTTCTAGATGTTCCTTGACTAAAAAATTCTGTCATATTTAACGTTTTTAAAACGTTTTTAATCTACATTTCTAAACATTTTAAAAATGTTTCTGTGTTATTCGGGATAAGAGGATTCAAAAGGATTAAATTTTTTTATTATACAAATCCTTGAGGATTCTTTTCGTTTCTTCTATACGGAAAACTCTTCTCTAAAAAGATTATCGGCTTCTCAGAAATATGACTGTTATCGGATCGTTATGAAAATAATACGCATCCTACGGGCTGAAAATTACAGCCGAGCCACGTCGATCGAGAGTGACTAGTATCCGCCGGATCATACTTGAGCAGTAGGCCTGCAATTAACACAATGACGAATCGGTCAAGCGCGAGCTGCAACACTGCTACGATTTTACGTCCCGTGCGAAATCCGACATCAGTCGAAGTTTCAATTAGCCGTGTGAATCTCGGCCATCAATTCCCGAAGTACAGTCCGTCTGATGTTTTAGCCTGTAATTCAATGTGCGCTATGTACACATTGGCTTCTTTCTCCAATGATTTTGGTAAAAAAATTTGCTGTAATCGTTATCTAAGTATCGATTTCACTCGTTATAAACGCTCATTAGATTCTCCTCTTGAAAAAGGCATTTCGGCATACCTACTCTACATGTACGCGCGTATATGTAGCGATTATCTGCTGAGAGGTGAATTATCGTTTTACTGATGCTACGATCTACCGCTTTGCATCCTTTACCGTAGAACGCGGTTATCTTAATATTATATCTCCGTATTTACCAGCACCGGAAAGAAAAGGAAGTAAAACTCTCAAATTATAGGTTTTATCGTTGATCGGGACGTGTTTCTAAAGTGGTGAAACTTATCTTGAGCGCCCTTCCTCGCATGTAAAATACGCTTGGCCGGGTGCTTGAAATTAGAAAAGTGCTACGGCTAAAAAGAAAAATAAACAAAATCCTCTCGAAAGAGTCGATAAAAATTAAGCTCGTTGCCGCTCGTGCATAAAAAGCCCATCGATCGAAGCGAGTATGGCTGTATAAATTTGCCTAAACAAAATACTTTATGCTTTATGAAAGAAAAGCAAGAAAACTTGAACGTGAACGGGTGAGTGGCTTGAAATATCGTATTACATGACTTGATGGCTATAATCGTGGAAATTGGTTTAGGAGGGCTGGAATTAGCTCTGCATCGCTCATGAAATTGTTTGCTATACGACCTTTTGCCTTGTTGTTTTCGCACACGTACGAGAATGTTAGATAACGCTGTCAATAAACGAGAGTGGACTCCGAGGAAAAAAAACAGGCCTTGTATGTATTTGTCTTTGCGTGATTGGCAAAATCAAATACTTATTTTTCCTTGACATTCTTTTATTTCCTTCTTTCATTTTTATAAACTTCAAATTTTTTCTCTAAGTAAGCAAGAGGATAATACAAATGATAAATAAATTTATACTATTTAAAGACATATCTTTTAAGCCATTTAATGAATGATAAGAGATGAACGTCTTTAACAGGAGGTAACTATTGCTCTTTTTTTATTAGACATATTCGTTTCGGCGCTTGCATATCAACGTTACGAAAAATATAACATCACGTGCTCTAAAAAGTTCAGCCTCACTCCAAGCTCACTTTCTGCATTACATAAAGATGCGACCGCATTTTTTCTTTTTCGAAGGATCCATATTCTCGATGTTGTTCTTTACGAAGTTTTAAAAGTTTAACGATATCCATTCCCATGAGTACTGTTCCTCAGTATGTTCTCAAAAGTGTCAAGTTTCTGAAGATGTGGTAATAATCGGATGAATTTCATATGTGATAAAATTTATAAAGGATAATAAGCTTTTATCACATATGTTGAAATATGTAGAATGATTGAAATATGTAGATGTGAAATATTTCGCATGATTCTCGTATTTATCAAAAAAGTTAATCCGTTTAGATGTTGCGTAATATATGTAAAAAAAGTGAAAATAAACATTCATTTTCAAGCACGCCTGGAAACTACTTTACCATTTCCAGAGAAAATGGTGTTGTAATGGTGAAATAATATGAGTTGTAAGGTAGTTTATCATTAAAATGAAGCTAATTTGAAAAGTATCTAGTAGTACGAATACACTTGTAGTCAGGCAAAGACAAAGTATTCTCGTATTTGCCGTAATCCTTCCTTTATAACGTTTTTATGTTTTTAAAAATATGTAAAGTTTCGCGGAATGAAACAATATTTCATTGGCATCGTCGCCAATATATTCGTAACTGGAAAAAGTTTCATCGACCGCACCATTACGCAAAATCTTGAGGTCATTTATTTAGCCTATTGCATAAGCGGATTTTGGAAGTTTTCGTTGTGAATCTTCGTGACTTATCAAAGAGCCATGTGGACGCATTATAAATTTCAGCACACACCACACGAGAATCGGATTTGGCGCACATACACAAAGCTTCGGTGGCGGATTAAAGCGTTCATTTTTCTTCGGAATGAATTCTTCACCACCGAGGATTTCGTATTTTCCCACGCGCACTCCGCTTCATCTTTAACGTAAAATATCTATACTAATGGACAATGAGGAAATAGCTTCTTCTCGCGTGATTTATCGTTTGCTTGCTTTCTCGTTAATGAATTTACAAAGCTTCTCCGTGTATTATTATTATAGACTGCCGCATAGAGTATTGCTTTCAACGAATGTTTACTCGACGTAAATGACGATATTACATATTAATGCGCTGACAAAGGTTTACATATTAGTGCGCTGATGGTTTATTTCAGTTTAATGATTGAAACATATTCACAATGTAATGATGTTATATTTGTGTTGATAATACGAATTTCTAATAACTTATAGGAGTGTATCAGCAGACGTACCGCGCGGCTGGAACTTAATGTTTTGCATACAATAATATGATCCGATGGAAGTTGATAACAGTATATTTTGATACGTTTTCGAGTGGCCGAAGAGTGACGTTCTCTATTCAGGGAAAACTCGTATATATTATTTTAAGGAAATATGACGCGGCGCATACATGTGCGATCTACGCCTCGCATATTGCCAAATTGCAGCTTCGGAATTAACCCTGGAGATATCTACGATACGCGCATATGGGTACTGGAATGTCGAAAGGGTTAACACATGGTTAATCCCTGGGCCGGTAGGCCGACGAGTGAAGAACAAATTAGAGCGCAGGAAAGTAGGGACGCCGAGGAGCTATACGCGCGTAAAGGCCCAATACCTTAGCGACGGTGAACAAAAAAACGACAGTTCTGTTTTGGGTATTCGCTCGTTGATATACTTCGTTTATCGCCTAAGTTTAATTTATCAAATAACGGCTTTTTTATAGTTTCTTTCATTAAAATTATCAATTTAAATGCACTAACTATTTTGATTCAACCTCACCCCTTCTCGACATATTTACTTGTATGAATAAAAAATAATGTACGAATGTTTTTGTGCTTGGACGTACTACGATAGACTTACTTAATTATTGTATTATAAAATTTTTTCGTAAAATACTGATACTTTTATAAAGATTCACAACCATACCATAACACTTCACTGATATTCCACAATCGTAACCGCGATGGATAAAAAAAATGAAGAAGTAGAAGTAGCAGCAAGTAGTGGAAACCAAGCGCGACGGTACATTTCAAAATTGAAGGTGAGAGAGAGAGACGTTTTATTTGTACGTGCCAGAGGAAAATTTACGGACGTAGTTTCACTCGCCACGGACAGTTTAACTCTCGGCTGCAGCATAATTCCTTGTTTTTGTTTTTCTATACCTACTATTCAGATGTGATGGCAGTACGCATTCGCGAGTTTTGAATACAACCCAATCGATATGCAGTGCAGGCTCGGAACTGTTAATACGATTGGCACACTTGCGCGCGGCAGAGGGCTAGAGATTCTCTATGCGAGGCTGATTTTATTTGCTGATTCGGCGTATTCGAGATAACTCCGCGCGCGGGCTCTCTTATTGCACGGATTTTTCTGATATTTGTTCGTAAATCGACTGATATGCTATATATATGTATATATATATATAGATGTATGTGTAATATACATACTTGATGCTGATCATCTGAAGCGAGAAGTCATAGTTGTCTGAACCTTCACATCGGAAGCTTTTTTATATAGCTGTACGAGTAACTGTAATGCTTTGGGAGCTCAGCCGTGGAAATGAAAAATTTCCCTGCGGCTTACAATGAGTTTGCTTTGATGATGATGAAGATACAAAAATATGCAAACTTACTCGACCCTCTTTCTTCTGAAATACTCATTGTGCTGGGATTCTTAGATCGACCAATTTAGCCGAACGAAGCTCGATGCGTTCGGATGCTCTCTTTAAAGACAAACTGCTCCTCGCTGCGAAAAATCATTCTCATGGCAATTACATTCGCGCTGCAGCATGATCTCAGGTACAATTTCTGCGACTTTTCGACATGCGCGCGCGAGTGAATGCATCCGGTGAATTTCGAAAGCGCGCTTTAATGTAGATTGAGTGCGCTGAAAAGAACAGGGGCGCGCGACACAATACTCGCCACTTCGATGCGGCCACGCTAATGCAGCACTTTCGACACTCGCGCAAAGAGGAAAAAAAACGCCCGACGGATTTCGACCCAACGAAATGTAGACGCGACGCTCACTTTTGGCGACGGCACGGCAATTTACACGGCTGGATCAAGAGAATTATCCATACACTTAGCTAGAAAAAAAAATCGTCGACCGGGGATTTAAACCCACACGCGAGAGACTCCGTTGTTTTTCCGTTGATCGCAGCTCTGTTATTTTTCGAGTATACGTTAATTCAAAGCTGTTATCTGAGGTATAATATGGTAGAAAAGAGTGGATTGTCGCTTGTAGAATGACTTCACGAGGGCGATGGAAGTTGCTGTAGCCTGTTATTCTCATCGATTTCTTCAGAATGGGAAAACAGAGGGAAAAGTTGACTCGACCATTCCTTCTCGTTTGATATATTTTCAAGATTCGAGCGACGGTTCGAGTGATGGATAATAAAGTAATTCCTTGTCTGCCTTCGAAGTGAATTCAAAAGAGCGTTATCACGTTATTGCTGGCAAAATAATAAGTACCGTAAAGTGGTCAATTTGCGACGTGGGGAAAATCATACGATGCAACTGCGGCCGGATAAGTGAGTGTCGAGGGAAATTCTTTCGCTGCTGAAAGAAAAATAGTTCTTCGAACTGATAGAACGATGGTAATTCGAATGACAAGAAAAAACGAACAATAACACGAGTGAGAATTCTAAAAGAGCGAGCAATGAAAAAAAGGGTAGCGAGAGAAAGAAACGCAATAGCTCATCGGCGAATAATAGCGGCTAGTTGGTCGACGACGCGTTCATTCGAGTCCACTTTCACAGTTCGAAAAAACTGCCCAGGCCAATTGTGTATCCTTCGTTCCTGTTGCGATGCGAGGAAAAGAAATGTGCGGCAGGGGATTTTCAATTTATATCCGCATACAAGTGGTTCGTTAATGAGACTACATCACGGTAGGACACATCTCGGAAAGTACACTTTCTTTTTTCAAATATATTTTTAAGTTTTTATTATTTAAATAGTAGACCTTTCGATTTCCTCGTTTTAGCTTGCGAGAGTTAAGTTATTTTCATTCCGATAAAAAAAAAGCTATTCAAAACTTTCTCGGATAGAGAAGGCCAAGTTGGTTAATTAGTTGCTAGAGTCGGGCACGTCTGGCCTAATTAGTACATTAAAACAACGCAATTGATAAAAAAATGAAAAAAAAAGGAGCGAAGAATAATCACGTTAAGCTTTCACTTTTTTTTCTCATTCGAAATAGCGCTAAGAGCGTTTAGCTGAACGACGAAAAATTGCCAACTCGCGTCCGAGGGCGCACCAAGTAACAACTTTGCCCGCCCCCTGGACGAAAGAAAGGCAAGACGCGACGACGGCGAAGGATAGTTCCAGTAGGAAAAAGCATATAATTGGTTCAAAGAGACTCTCGAGGGCAACAAGTTTGCCGGAGGAAAAATTTAGTCGAAGCATATTGCCGGAGCGCGCCAAATTGAATTTACCGGCGGTAACTTCCACCTTTCCCTTCCTCCTCGTTGTTTTCGGGATCGCTTAACACGCGCACCTCGCAAAGTGAACGCATACATATCGCACGGTGCGAACGCGAGCCGTCCCATTTCTTTCTTTTTATACTCGCTCGTCTGCTGCGAGAAGTGTAGTCATCATGGCACTTTCGTAATTACACCACTGGCTGCCTCGCAACGTGAAGATCACGAATGTCTAAAGGCAGAGGAGGAAAGAAATTATGCTAATGATGACCGCGAGTGGAATACGTCAAGGGGAACGGTATAACGTTGAGTTAATTTTAAATGAATGCAGAACAATGATATTCTATAATTTGTATTGTAGATCTAATAAAATTCATATGGCCTGTATAAATCTTATTCCTCTTCGCGACACGTAGATCCGTTAACGAGTACAGAAGAGACGCGTTGTTACACTGCGCTGTGACATGTATCAAACGAAGGTCAAATGTGTTTGAAGAGGCACTTTCTATCATCGAGTGTGATTGGGTGTCTGTCGAATTGACAATATTTTATGCCGCGAAGCGACGTCAATATTAGTTCGTCGTAATTCCCCCCTCTCGCTAATGGGCGCAATTGTAAACAGTTTTTTTTGTTAAAGTAAACTCATCGATCTGTTACTCGCTAGCTAGAAGAAATACGATTGCGTAAGCGTCGCACTAACTCTCGCTACATCAAAACGAATATTTAGTTGGAAAAATCTCTCGACCGAAAAATCTTAATCTCAAATAAAGTCATACGAAGTAGTTTAATTTCCGAGGTACATTAGTCAAACTTCAATATCGTGGTTGGCAGCGATTTGTCTATGGGGGTGGGTGCAAGAGTGAGTTATCGCGCTGCGTTTACTGAACTCGTTGTTTTTTCCTCCCTTTCTCGGTCGGACGCCTTCGTAAATCATCACGACCTTTCTCCGGCGTTAGGTTTAAAGGCTAAAAGACACGACTGAAGAATTGTTCGTAGCAATGTTCGTCAGTCCATGCGCAGCGGCGGAAAAAGTTCTCTTTCTTCGACTACTCTTGTGGCTCTCTTTCTCTATCTCCTTCTATGGTAATAATTTTCTGTCTCGAAAGCTTTATGGCTGTTTTTATTATTTTTCTTTTCTGCTCTACAATAATTTCTTTCAGTTATTGTACTTTGTAATCACACAAGCTTTTGTACATTATAATCACGCAAGCTTGACCATTTGTTCATTATTATTATTTCATGCGAAGAGACTTTAAGTCTCTGTGTAGGTGGCATATTTGAATATCCACACTTGTGCCTTGTCGACATGTATATTCGTGTACCGGTGATTGTCTCCTCGAAGTGACCAGTGACGCATTGCTAAGAGTCTAAGGACAGAGGTATCTACTGCCTTAGCAGAGGAGACACTACTTCCTTTAATGTGTGTCTACATTACGTGACATTTTTTGTCCCTTCTTGTAAGCAACCTTGACTAGGCGATAATGATGGCTGTTCCTATTTGAACTAGGCTCAAGCCATCTCCGTGTACATACTTACCTTTTCGCACTGTTATTGATGCGCGTCTAACTAATTAAGCGAGCCAACTTAATTGTTATTACGGTTTCCTGATTGCATAAGTTCATTGATTTGTTATACTTTCGTTGTATTTTTTACTGTATTTAAATGGCTTTTCCTCCACTTATGAATTGGGTATTTTATGCTGGTTAAATATTAGTTTCTTTTATTTTAATTAAAATTTGATTTAGTTTTTCATTTGAACCTCTCTATTTACGTATACAGTCACACACTTGCCTCGTTTCCTAATTTAATTTTATGCTTGATCAGCTTTCACGTCAAGATAAGACTTATTTTTTTTAGTTCTCTAAAGTATTCAAAATACGTGATTTACTTTATGAACCTTTTGTTGTAGTATATGAGCAATGATTTTCAGAGCTTTGGTTGATTGATTAATTCGTTGATTGACTAAACAAAAGTCTGGCCATTGTCAATGGAACAATTTTTCAGTGAGTGGACTCGAAAAAACCCGGTATAAAGGATATTGGCTCTTTGAAAACATAAAAGATTTGCTCGACGACCTCTTTGATAAAAGCGAGTTTGCGTTGGAAATTGCTAAATAACGAATTGAATTAAAGAAAGATAATACGTAAGCTCGTTGTCGAAATTTTTCGTGTCGCATAGGTTAAAAAGCAAACTACGATTTAGCTTTCAACTCTCACGGCTTCGCATTATTGGTTTGTCTCATTATTGGGAGCCTCTCTTTTCGTCCACTATTGCTGCTTCTCCTGTTACTGTGATTATTCCGTTGTTTGTTAATTCAGAATATTTCATTCTTACCGCAGACGTTGTTATACGCGATGACGTCTGTGCACGCACGAGAACGTAATAAACGCAAGAATAACGCATAAATTTGTAGTGAGTACATTATTTAAAAAAAAAACGTACAGCGATAAAAAATGATTACTCACGCTCACTTCTAATAGTAACGAATCGACAACCACGTGATCGATTCTTATCATTTCAATAGCAGAAATTCATTCGAGAATGTCCTATGATAACCACTGCTTTCAAAGCCTTAGAGCGAACGATGTTGATTAGCCATGCCGATATTTCTTTTTTTTCGGACCATGTGTTCACATTTCAAAAACTACATGCTTTTCATGACTCAGACGTACACAACATCGAGAGCACTTACTTTTAATTGCAAATCTTTGCTGCGCCCGAGGCTTTTTTCAGGATTAGCGGGTGAACCACGTCAACGCGATACCCATACACTTTACCGTTTTTGGGCTAATTGGGATCACACTGTAATGTAAAGTTTCATTATCATAACTGCGGTTCATTCACTGTGGGTTGGATATTATCTTTTTTTTTATTGAAAAATCGAATAATAGGCTTCTTCGTTAATTTATCCTTATTTGAGCACAAATATTGCTGCGTAAAGCGAGTCTTGACATTGCGAGCTTGGACAATCTGTTTGAATATAAAACTCGAAGAGCAATCAACAGAAAAAAGGGTGGGAGAGAACGTTATGCAAATCGCAAGGTAAATACTCGAAAGTAATCGCATGTAAATTAGCATCTCTCTGCATTAGGCAGCTTGGATAAACACTAGTCTGTCGCGTCTGCGCATTTGGAGTTAACATCAAACAATCGAAAGTTAATTATCTGTCTCGAGTCTGCTTGATTACAACAAAAATTTTTTTTTAGAGCGTCTCGGATGTTTCTATTTCTGTACCATGATTCCTTTATCTCTTCCACTCCCCCCCCCCCTCCCCCTACGCACATTACCATCGCTGTGTATGCCACCGTTCATTTGAAATGCATTGGAAGCAATGGAGTAGCGCCGATGTCATACTTTCACAGTTGGCCTGCTTTCCAAACCTTCAAGGAGATAATACCGTTTTTCTTTTTTTTCATTTCTCATGAGTCATGACCTTTACTCTTTGCGACTTGCCGATTGGTTGCAGGTACAAGATGAACGACTTCGATGTAAAATTATAATTGTTATTTATGTTAAAATACGTAAAATTCTGAAATGATGTCTATTTCATTTGAGGTATACTTCACCATCGAATTAGACATCAAAGCACTAAAATATTCATCGTCAGATTAAATAATATGATGAGCAATTAATCCTCTCTATATCGGTATTGATTTACACTGGACTGCTGACGTTTCTACAGTAAGTTATCAAAATTTTATCTTTAGAAATAATCATCGACCGAGTAATACGCCTATTTAGTCGTCCTCGTCCGAAGCCTGCACGCAATCGAATGTTCAATCTGAAAATCTTGAACGAGCAGCAGCAACTAAGCCACTTCTCAAAGCGATATACGTAGTAGGGCATCAAACGAGCGAAGCATTTGTAAAATACTTGAAAGAAACGCGCGCGGTGCACTTTCTGTCACGCCAGACGTCGCAAGGTGCGAAAAGTATAATTGCGATGACCTCGCCGCGGTTTCGCTCTTGCCTAACGAGATTTCAAGAGCTCGCGTGTGGGCACTATGCCGTTCTGTATGGCTTATTGTCAGCGCGACGCGACGGCTCTTTTCGCACGCAAAGGAAGGGATTTTTTCTTGACGACTTCGCGCGAAACTTTTTAAAGTGGAAAATCTCTCGAGTCCCCCGACTGCTTTCTCGAGGGACGAATTTTATTCGCTTAGCTAAATGTCAGCGCAACCAAATTTCGAATTTCTCAAACGAGAGTATTTTGAAAAGGTGCTCATAGGAGCCATGCTTCGTGCACATTAATTGTGCATTTTCCAACCATCTCCTGATGAAGTAGCTTTTCTATCTCTCATTCGTCATTATTGCGAAGGAAAAAAATTGCTGAATGAGGCTACGTTCCTAGAGTTGTCTTTGTGTTGGATCAACAAGCTACTCATGGATTTTTTTCGAAATAAGCCAGTTGAAAAGCTGTAGCTCCTTCCTCCTCAGAATGTCGGGGTGGCCTCTAACAATAAGGGTGCCGTATCGTTGTTGCTTTTTAGCGAGTCAAATTTTTTAATTTTCAATAGACCGGTAGCCTTCTTTTTAAGTACAGAAGCAAATATCACCTATATTAAAATTTAAAAAGCTCTATCTATAGAATTTAAGAAACTAATTCTCATTGCATTCGCGATGAATCTACAAATTTTATTAATTTACGAAAAACATCATTCCTTCAAATTTAACGCATTGTAAGCTATTCTCAGAGTTATGAAACTTCTGACTTTCGTCAGCCTTTTCTCGTTTATGTATGATTATGCGCAGCTCCATTGAACATCTCTTCGATTTTAAGTCGTATTTTTGAATTCTATCCACAGTTTTAAAGCCTCTGGGATATGTATTTTATAAATATTTTTTTAGTTATGCGAAATTCATACGAAATTCATTGAAAAAATATTCTTGCTTGGGTCATCAAAATTACACGTCAACGATAAAATCATTTAACACTTATGCACGTCAAGGTCAATAGAGCGAACTTCACTCTTTTTTCTTTTACTTCTCGCTTTACCTCGCTATCGCGATTATGTGAAGGTCAAGAGCAAAAAAAAGAAGTTGGTAAATGCCATCAAAATGGCGCGGCAAAGGGACTTTTCAGCTGATGTTACAGAATTTTCAAGACCGCCGTCGAGTGATTCATCGAACGGCAGCGTATCTTTGATGTTAAATTAAAAAAAAGTCGCGAAAGCTCATCGCCACTTGAGCGCCAATTCTCTTCATCTCATTCACTCGCCGTCTTTGATGTTCTTTTCCCTTTCTTTGGAGAAAGTCTTCTTCAAATTTCGCGGTCTCTCACACTTTTACTTTTACTTCCACGCCAATTCGAATACTAAAAATGCGCTGCGTTATGTACGATCGGTATCCCGCACGAGTCAATTAAGTGATCGAGCACTACGACAAGTCAGACGTAATAATTCGCCTTGACTTCCGAACTCACGCGCCTAACGTTGAAAAGCAACGCGAGTTAGCATGTACGTTGTATATAAATCAGTCGCGAGAACGGGAAGAAGCTCTCTCTCTCTCTCTCACACACAACGATCGTTGAAAATGAATTATAACGCGCCTCGGGAAAATTCGGTGAATGCGCAAGTATGTTAAGACGTTATATGTTAAGACCCTAGATTGAATTTACTGTGCGGAAATTAAAGCTAGGAGAAGATGCCGCATGTAGACATCGAAATACATACATATATATATATATATATATATATAGCCTTTTTCCCCCAATCAATTATATCTCATTAAAAAGCTCGATGATTTTGTCAATATCAATGAAACTTCAGGCAGTTGAGTTTATTGATGAAAACTACCTGGCCTAAGTTGTCAGTGTGCGATAATAGCCAGATAAATGTTTCGACGTATTGATAAGTTGTCAAAGTTTCGCGAAACACGTCACGTATTATGCGTCAAAATCTAATAACTATGGTCGAGAATCAAATAATTGTAAGCCTCAATCTTTTCGATGACTCATTTATTCTTAAGCGCATGGCTACTTTACTCTGGTGCGAAGATAGCCAACTAGGAGCTTGAGTCTTCTTTTCACTTTGATTGAAATTTTTTCCACTCGGATGGTAGTTTATTACGTAAGGCTTGTTAAGGCAAAGGATCCGTCTATAAAAATGCTCGCCCGAATAGAAGAGTAAAGTAGGTTACATTCTCAAAATTAACAATATTTTTTTATGTAATTTTAAACTTAATTAGGATTTAGTGTACGTTTTTCATTCTGGTTACATTAATGCGAGATAAAAGAGAACTATAAAAATTCTCAAGCTCCCCGTCTAAAAGATGTTTTAATACATTGTCTAATAAGTTTTTAAGTGTACGCAGTTGAGTAAATGTATATATATTTTTACATAAAGTATCAATTATTCACTCATGTGAATGGTTCCTGGCCGTTTAAATACATCATTTGAAACTGATAAAAGCCAGTAGCAAAATTCAATTGCAGAGTAAACACCACGAGCGTTTAAATGCTCAGGAATGCGATCCCTTCGAATAAATTTTTAATTAAACGTAAATGTTGTTAGTTCAGCGAGATGAGAGAAAAAAAAACAAAAAAAGGAAAGAAAAATTAATTTTCACTCGACGCGCGGATCGAGTTCGATCTACTGTCCAGCTGATTATCGTTCATTGTTATGCAAAACACGCAATTTTCCTAATGCTCCCCTCCCTCGGATTTACTCGTTGGAGCGCGCGTGGCCAAACTCATTTCATTTGCATCTCGTTTTCACGCGATCCAATATACGCATATGCGCACTGCCCTTCGATTTCATTCTGTATACGTAGTCGAATAAATTATCTGGATTTTTGATCTGCCCATATCACCATGTTAGCATTGCGAAGTTTAACGTTCATTATTGAATTTTCTTTTTTTCTTTTATTCCTTTTTTAAAAAAAGAAATAATACACGATAAAATTGTAGCCAGTTACAAGTGCTCGGAAGCCCTCTCTTACCGAAGTAATAAAAAATCAATTTACGGTTAGCGCAAAGAGAAAAAGAGCTTCTCTGGGTGTTGTTCGTGCACGGCTGTTGAAAAGCCAGAAGCTCTCTACGATCGCGGCGCAGCTAATACAACACGTGTGCGTCGCGTCCCGTCCTTTTTTCCTCTTGTTTTCAATGCTACTCGTAAGCGCTTTGTGTTCGAACTCTCTGGTCGTTACAACTTCGAGACTGTTTTATTTCGATGCTTCGTGTGTTTCCTTTACGAATGCACGAGCTGTCGCAATCTACGTAGTTTTATTTCGTTACTTCGGTTCCATGTTGCAAAAATAAAAGAAAATTTCGTAATTTCGTTGTACAGTTGCGCACGAGAGTCAAAAGAACTCAGTTGACCGCGTGAATTCCTCGTCATTCGCCAAGAATTTTTCCAAGCTAGAGCAATGCTTTTGACATGATATAAAATTAGTTGAATTTCCACACTTTATACAAAAAGGAACAACTACGAATGAAATATGTACTTCGCGCATAATTTCTCAAAAGCGTCGAGTTCATTGGAATTTCTATCTCTCTCTCTCTCTCTCACTCACTCTCTCTTGCTGTGGTAATTGTGTTATGTCCTTGATGCAATTAATCATAATTATTCCGGCACGAACGCCAAAGGAAGTGCAGACCTTTATGCGGGCTTTACTCTCGCTACAGTCCCTTTTGCACCCTCTCGCTTGTAACTTAACCGAGTTGCAGCGATATAGCAATGGCGACTCCAAACAAAGCATCTCGCGCTCGAAAGTAGCCGGCGACACTCGTGAGAATCGTCGTTATGTTTTTTAAGTCACAACTGCTCGACTGAATTCACGCCGCTCGCTTATTATTCGTTTATCAACGTCCTAGAATTTTCATCGTTTGAAAAAAAAGCCCCCGCACACATATGTCCCGTCGCGACATAATGCGGCGGGAGCTCGTAATAATCCGTTCACGCCGTTAAATTACTCGCTCATGTTTATGCGTTGTGCAGCCAGTTACACATCACGTCGCCTATACACACACGTGCGAGCGAGAGCTTAAATCGCCTTTGGTGTGTTATGCGATCTAATTAAACTTTTCCATCGCTATGGGCATGCGACACTAATAAATTTAGGAGAAAGAAAGAGAGAGAATCAATTTTAGCAAATTTTTTTCTTTTTTGCTATGGAGAGTTTGACACTTAGAATTGTTGCTAACAAAGTTACTGTATATTACTTTACAGATCAAAGCTTCTCTCTCTCTCTCTCTCTCTCTTCACTCTCTCTCTTTCTCACGCACACAGTCTGAGACCATAATCTGATATTTAAGTAGTTGCACGTGCATTATTTTGATCGGTAAAACGTTCGAGATCGAATTATTAGAGGCTGCATTTCAAAACTTTACAAGTTTCGCGTACTGGCAACAGAAAGAAGATTGATAATTGCTGTATCAATCATAATTTTTTTTCGGTCAATTTTTATAAAAAATAATGTACACGCGATTTTGATGAAATTGAAAAATAAACAATTTTGAAACGAAAAAAAAAAGCTGCAAGTTCATACATTAAAGATGTTAAGGCTCACTTGAAATTCTTGACTATCGGCGAAAATCCACCCACTGCGGGGTGCTGCTGCCTCGCGCGCAAGCCGAGATTGATGAAATTCACGCACATGTAGCTTTTGGAACTGTGTGCGAGTGTACGAGTGCCAATATACTCGTTGTCGAGAGAATAAAAAAGAAAGGGTGAAAATCGACGAGAAAAGCGCCGCAATGAATAATTCAACTCCCGATAATTTCGAAGAGGACATGGAATGAAGACACTGCACCCCCGCGGAAAGTTATTTTCGATGAGTTCTGTAATTTATGTTAATCGAAAAAGAGGTATTGTCGACGAGTGACATCTTTTTATTTATTTTTTTTAAGTTGCAGTTTTAGAATGATTATTGGACAAAATGGAAACGATTAATCTATTAGTTATTGTTTGATTTACTTTATAATTACTTACGACTGGCCATAATCAACTGTATTAACTATTACTTTTTCTGAAAATTCAATGGTGTATTGGCATGAGAACAAATAAAGTTTTGATCTGTAATGATTTCACTTTACAGTATTTCATCGAAAATAGTTTTTCACAGATATTTTGCAATAGTTTCTAATGATGTCCAGCAATACATTACAACATGAATAGGTTGTAGGCAACCAGAATACGGGTAGATAAATTATTCTAAACGTGCAACTCATTGTACAAGAAACTGTAGCATCGAAAGCTTTGTGGTTGAAATTGAATCGATCAGCTCAATCCTACTGATTACATCAATGGTCTTCTCAGCTATCGCAAGCTTCCAATGTGATACGCTTGAGTGCTTTTCCATAGTACCTATAGCCGAAAGCCGCCTAATCTTAATGAATTTAATTCAAGCTAGGGAGCTTAACAGAATACATCTCTTTGACGCAAACGACATGCTCACACTTAGTGCGTCGTGGTAATGGTAATTCGATGGGAAAATTTGCATTGGTAAACGGCGTTCAGCGCGACAGAATTTTTGATAAACTTCATAATTTGATAACAGAGGCACTGCTGCAGCCAACCGTTAATCATAACTGCGTGGCGTCTGTCAAAAACGTCGCTGGCTTGGGTGGCACATAAATCTCTTCCAGCAGTCTAAAAAAAGTATCTTCGTCCAATAATACACAGGGCATACGCGCACAATGAGAGAGACGGGCAAAGTATAAATCTACATGCGAATATAGAAAGTACATAAATCACGCGACGAAATTTCTCATTATTGGTTTGTGTCTACACCAAGAATTAGTAAAATATGGGCATTTATAGCTTGACGCTACAAATGTATGTAATTTCATTAATTGAATAATCATAAAACGCATGAGTAATTAAAGTGTATGCAATAGAAAAGAAATTTGATCCAATTAGCCTTGATTAAATTCACTTAGTTAACCGATTTATTATGCGTAGAAATTATAACTCAGCTGCTAGTACATTACATTTCCGTGAAGAGAGTGATGCGTTTGGTTGTCCAATTCGTTATACTAATCCACTGTCGTATATGTAAACCGAGCAATTCTTTTTCTCCGCTATCGAGAAAAACATTTGTAGTCGTCAATTATTATTATTATTAAAAATTAAATGGTGAAAATTCTAAAAGCAGGAAAAGGTGACACCGCCATTTTTAAATTAGCTGGAATTTCCAATGTAGCTTTCAAGAGGAGTAAACAAAGATCGAAGACCGCGTTAAGAGAGAAAAAAACAGCGACAAGGCAAAGCAGCAGCAGCGGCAATTCCCAAGGGTAATCGAATGCACTGGTAACCCTTCGCGTGAGTGCAACGACACGTGTAAAAAGTTACTATGGCGCGCGAATATCCAATTCCTTGGTGGTGGCAGGGACAAAAGAAAAACAAAAAAGAAGAAGAAGAAGAAGAAGAAAAACTATCGAGGGGTGCCAATCGCATTTAGTGCGCTTAATACTTTTTCGGTATAAAATCGAACGACGCGCTATTTCACGATAGATAAGAGTGCACCTCTACCACTCGCATACGCACATGCACATGAACGTATACACATACAAGATATTCACTTAATGGCTGCTGTCATCGTATCTTTGCTTTCTTGTTTCTTTGTTTTCTTTTTCTGTCGGTTAATTAAATGTTGTACATTTGTTACATAAATGTGTTATTCCTCCACCCTTTTCACTGGTTTTCGTAAAATGTTTGATACCGTCGATAAGCTAATGAAGATCGATACTGCTAATAAGCAAGCCTCTTTGAAGACAAAGTACGGTCACACTTGATGCATACGATATTCGCCGACGAATGCATTTATTCAGTCGGTCGATACGGCTTCAAGCACATCCATCGTCAAATTGGACGTCCAAACTTCCGAATACCCATTTACATGTTCTAAATAGCCAATTGACTCGTATTTCGCATTTTGCACTCTTGCCCATCGAACATCCAGAGATGATTTTGCACTTCGAAGGCTGCGCACGTGAAAATTATAATTTATGCAGATTATTCATCTCTTGGACCTGGTAGTTCCGACTGCAATATCGATTCGAACTTGATTTTATGTAAAACACGTTGTATATAGCTGAGAATTGCCCTTTCTGAAAAATATGGAAATGTTGGGGAGAGAGGGAAAAATTTAATGGTGGCGAGATTTATGCGGGCGACTCTCGTGCTTATAACGGATAACTCGTCGCGAAAGTTTTTCAACTACCTGGCATTTTTTTATTTTATCTATACGCATTGTCCGAGATTTACATTTTTACCTGATAAGCGTTTTCATTGCTCTGTATCAAAAGTCTGATACACTTCCTTCCATACGTTGCGTGATTTATTCAACGAGATATAATGTAAATTTCATTGGAAGAAATATTTCGTATAAATATTTAACGAAAATAATACAGAGAAGTAATGAATATCTGTTTGTTTGCAGGTGTGAACCAATTGGATTAAAGTTTTATTAGGGTGCAAAATGCGTATCATTGGCGTTCTCAAAAGTTACGACGCCTCGTCAGCTCCCACTGAAGTATGCAATCTCATCACCAGTCAATCAATATGTATGTCAAAGATCAATGACGCACGCCATATCTCTAAACGACGGGTTTAAAAAGGAAGGCTCGATGGCTGGCCTTGGGGTAAGTAGATGGGGGTCGAGATTGTGATGGAGAACGCGACAGTACAGTTCGCCGAGTCGAACACCTCGCAGCCGTACGTCAATCAAACGCAAGTCGATGAGGAATACGTGCTCGACTGGATAGATTTAGTTCTCGCTGCTTCTTTCGTCATTCTCATCATCATTACAATCGTAAGTATGCAATGACTCCCATAGTAATGCGTATGGACACTGCGGCTTTACTTTCTATCCTACCATCGTATGCAGTATTTTAGATTTACTGGTCGAGAGAGCTTGGCTTTCCTTATTGCCTTCCGCAAAGCAATAACGACAAAAGTTCAGTTTCCACTCGTTTTCCGTTCTATTCCCATTAAGGGTCGACAGCTTTAAATTACGAACTACACGAGCGCTTTTTTTTCTCGATTTACAGGTGGGCAACACACTGGTAATAGCCGCGGTAATAACGACGAGGCGACTGCGGTCTGTCACTAATTGTTTCGTGTCGAGCCTAGCGGCGGCCGATCTGTTGGTCGGTCTGGCGGTCATGCCGCCAGCGGTCCTTCTGCAGGTACGTATTGCTATTGCCAATGCTAATTATCGCGAATGCCTGTGGTACCTCCGATTTTGATTGATGAGTGCACGCTTGGCACGTGCGCGCGTGTAAACGCCGATTATCAACGATTCAATTGATTCGCGCTTATCTCGGTTCTTCCAACTCGATTCTCCCCGACCGATCGCCCACGACAAAGAAATCCAAAAGTTTAATGGCAGAAGCGGTCCTTCCGTTCAAGCTGTTGTAAAAGTAGCCACGCTCGTTGCAGCTCACTTTCAAGCTCGATAACTTCTAGACCGCGATGAAAGGAAAGCTAAGCTTGAAAATCGAGCTCGCACAGTAGATGACGAAGATCGACGATTCTCGCAACATCATCACACTGCCTAATAGAACTGTCGCGTAGTTCTTTCAAGCTAGTTCAAGCGAAGGACTTTTCGAGGATGAGTTGACACGTCATTTGCTATTGCTTTCTATTGTTTGGTTTTTCTCGTAAGATCCTCGTTTCCTCGGTGGAACGAGTTGATTTTTAAAAAGGGATCGAGTGGCTAGTAATGACGTGTTGTTTTGACATGGCGGTTATTAATGAGTAAAAGTGACAAACCCCGATCTACAAGCATTTCTTTTGCATTTTTCTCCCGTACGTGTTTTAATTAACTGAGTCGAGTGCGCTTAATTATTGCGACACAGTGTCTTACAAAAGACCTTTTCATTATTGCGATATTTTCTCAATTCGAAAGGTCATCTGATTTAATTTTTATAAAGCATAATACTGGTGCCGATTGCAATTAACAAAATAGCTATTATAAATCGCCTTTATCGGGAGTAAGTAGTGCAAGTCGATAACGATCAGCCGTGGAAGCAATCGATACGAGCATATGCAAGAAACATCGTTTCCCTCTTAACGCATATATACAGCGAAAGCGACGACGTTTTAATTCTCCAGATGAGAGGTCGAAGAAGAAAAAAAAAGTTTGGAAGTAAATTCAATTGAACCGCCCACTGGCTGGTGGACCACTTCTTCTCATTCGTTCGGCCAAGAGCTGGTGCGCATTAAATCAGCTATCCAAACGGCATAAGATTTGTCTTGTTCTTTTCTCTTTTCATTTCCGTAACCCTCTTTATTATTGACTCAGCGCGGATTTACTTAATAATTGAGATAATGAAATTGGTTTTGTGTGTGACCCTTGAGATTTTAATAATGCTTCGCGGACGTTCGCTTGAGTCTTTGTTAAAAATATCGCGAGTCATATATTAATCAACGGAGAAATGAGAAATCGATGTCGCACGAGAGGAAAACCTTGCCGATTAAGCTGAGATAAGGATTTCACTACAAAAAGAAGAAATTATCCGCTCATAAACGTCGTCTTATCCGCTATAATTTTCCCTTAAGGATTTATCCTTGATCGATCAAATGAGAAACAAAGAACACTAACAATTGAATAGTAGAAGCAAGTTTTTCTTGAAAATCAAAGAAAACAAAAATGTTGAGCAGCTGAACGGCGGCACATGGGAGCTCGGCCAAATTCTCTGCGACTCCTGGGTCTCGCTGGACGTGTTGCTCTGTACGGCGAGCATCCTCTCTCTCTGCGCAATATCCATCGACAGGTAAAGTATAAACAGGATAGTTACGCGCACGTAGTACGAACTGATCATTTTCACGCATGCGCGCTATCATAACAACGAGATTGTATCATCGCTTAAGCCGAAAGATGGGCGCTTGGTCAATGAGATTGAGTTGCGTGACGGGTAGAGATATTCTTTCCGAAACCTTTATTACCGTGAGCTTCAAAATGAATTTTTAGAAAACATGTGAGGTAGCAAATTACACTTTGTGCTTTTTTTATCTCGCATAAAATTTCAACAAACGGTTAATATCGTATATTTCATTCTATCTAATCGAGAGTATATTTAATTTTAGGAAGAATATTCGCGCATTAGATAAATCTTTGACGATAATTCAGATCTATAAATTACGTTGCATTATGATTATTTAGGAAGGCAAATACCGTGAGAGAGAGAGAGAGAGAGAGAGAACTACATACACAATTCTCTCGGTACTATTCAATATTTATGGCATGAATCATTTGCCGATAGATTTACTTGCGAATTGGGTTGCGCGCGAATTTGCGGCGAACGTACTCCCGCCGCGGTAAAACGTGATCGCAAGCACGTCCATATATATGGACCTAAATCGCGTTTCCTAATTATTTACGATTCACACACAATAAATATTCAAGTCATCTTAACTGCTGCTTTTTGAGAAGAAAATCAAATCGTGACAGAAGAAAGTAGGATTTATTAGTAGGAAATTATTTTTATAAATTGCAAAAAAATTCTAAAGATATTCGGAAATTTGCCAGAAATCGCAAAAATTATCATGAAACTTCTTAAAATTTGAAGTCTATTTTATTTACGAAATTAGTTAAAAATTAAAATTAATACATTTTTCATGACAAACTTTGAACATATAATACTATTTCTATGTAATATTTTTTGCGAGTTTTAATAATTAATTAACGCCAGTGAAAATTCTCGTAATAGAAATTTAATCTCTCACTCGAATAAGTAATTGATATAAAAACATTGATTATCTGATATAATCACTTCAATGCATTGACTCGAAAAAATATATTAATAGTAAAGATACTTTTCTATAAAAAAAATGTAAATGTTTATTTTTGCAGATATCTCGCGGTAACACAACCACTAGTCTACACTCGACGTCGTCGTAGCAAACGACTAGCAGGTCTGATGATCATAGCAGTGTGGATTAGCGCAGGAGCAATAACATCTCCACCACTTCTCGGTTGCTTTCCACGAGCGCGAAACTCGATCGAGATTGAAAAAAAATGTTCATACAACATGGACTCGTCGTACGTAATATTCTCAGCGATGGGCAGCTTCTTTCTACCGATGCTCGTGATGCTTTACGTTTACGGGCGAATATCTTGGGTGATTGTCAAACGCAATCGAAGTCTCGAAGCGAGTGAAGTTGCCGATGCTAAAGGACGTAGCCCGACGGCCAACGAACTTTTGACAAATGGTCCGAGAATGCATCGACGTACCTTCCGTAGGAATTTACCTTTGGTGAGTCGATTAATTTATTTTTCTACAATTAACTGTCTCACAGAGGGAATTTCAGGTTGATGTGTGACGGAGAATTTAGTTCGAGACAGAGTCGGAAGTTTTAGAGTAACATAAATTCATTAGAGCCATATCGCGTGACACATATTACTGCGCTTACTCGGTAAAATTCTTCGCATAAGTTGATTGCAAGTGAATTTCAAAATAAATCTCGAGGATCAAATAATTATAATAAAGTTCCATTTACAGAGAATTGCACTAGTATGGTCGTAATGCGTCCTTCAATCATTCGCATTGTTCTTCGGCCTCTACTGCGCTTTTAATCAATTAATGGTCGATTAATTCCAAATGCAAATCTAGTCAAACGTAATGTGTTATTTCAACGATTTACGTGCGCAGGCTTTTATCCAAAATATGTTGGTTGCATAATGATGACATCGTGTATCTCTTTGAGGGACTTGATTACGCAATCACCGACGTTCACATTTTAGGGAGAGAGACGCGCAAACATCAATAGATTACTAATCTGGAGTTTCGTTATGACCTACAATTAGAGATATCTACCACATAGGAGAGCAAATCAAAACATTTGGATCATTCCGCTAATAGAGATATATTATTTCAATTGTAAATTAGATTTAAAATGGATGTTTGTTCTGGAAAGATAATCGAAAAAAATTATGATTCTACGACTAGCACATAATCGCTAGCTACGATCAAGCCTGATTTTCTCTGGTGGTCAGGTCATTAGCTCTAACCTCATGAGAAGATCGTTGTTGTCTTTTTCTCTCCCTTTCATTCCGACAATTACCTCATTGCTTTAATCTAGCTGGTATTATTCGCTCGAACTCGACTAGAATTTAACCGGTAATCAGGAAACAAAAGTTATTTTCTTGTCCATCTCTCTAGTATGCACCACAAGTTTTCCAGACGTAAAATTCTCCTTCTATTCATGAAAAGAAAGCTATGTCGTGTTTTTTTATTAGTCATTGCGGAACGGAATTGTTAAAAGTCTGTTGCGCGAGCGTATTTTCTTTTCATGGCGAATGAAGATGAAGCGATGCAATTCAGACTCTTGAAACTGCTTTTCAAGGATTCTGGCGAGCTTGTAATAAACTCAAGGAACCGTTCGCGCGCGAGCGTCTCTTTCGTAAATCAATCGATACAGCTCTTGGTTATAGGTTGCAATTTATGTTTTCTCTGTATATAAGACCGTATACAAGAAAATAGCTATCCCAAACTCCCGAAATCTTCTTTTCTTTCGAGGGAATGGCGACACTAGCACGTTTCTTTTTCATACGATCCAATAAAGTTTTTCAATTATCTCTCCGAAAAAAACGACGTGTCTGCACCAGCTGTCATTTTTTAAAAAAGAACGGACCCCGGAATAGTTTTTCAAAGCAATCGACATCCCACTTCGAAAAAGCTTCCTTCTCTGTACAACGCTGTACAACAAAAAATAGCCCTTGCGTGACTCGAGTCTGTTCTCAAAAATTGCTGTGTATCTGGACTCTCGTTTGTCCCTTTTTCCATGTGTTCGTTATCGCGAGTCAAAATGATACATTCGTCTGCTGCACCAAAATCTCTACGAAAGTTTAATTGTCGAACTGTTTATACAATGTGGTTGCCCGGATATCATCAATTTTCGTCATTAGTATTTCGTTGTAAATACGTTTAAATAACAGTATCCGAAATATTCGTTGGATTCCTGTTTACTGGAGATCACTTTCAATTGCAATTACTAATTGATTGGAGGAGTTTTTATTTTGAGGGTTTAAGTGCAATCTAACGATATGTACTAATATTAATTACACTGAAGACTTATTGTTTGATAATAAAAAAGTTTTTTAAGTATGTATATCCAATTGTACAAGACAAATGACTGTTGCTTACTGAGGAGTAAAATGATGTTTTGCTAATTGAAACTTTTAGCATACCAAATGTCAGTCAGAGAAGTTAAAATTCCAAAGTACCTTTTAATCATATTCCGGAAGTTTATACATACTATGTATTTAGTTGCATGCAGTGATCACATGCTGGAAGTAAATGCCACTTCATAACAAACGCATTCATTTGTACTTAAACTTTCCATTTTACTTTCTACAACATCAATCATCTCAACATTCCAGAGTACCGAATGCAATAAAAAGATCGTTACCAAAACATCAGCTCACCTAGTCTTAAGTTCTCGACTATCAGCAGCCTCGGTATCCGAAGGCGGGGTCAGTGAAGTGATACCAGCTGATACGATAACAAAAAAACCATCGACACTGAGTGTACCGTGTAATCAGCAACACGACCAATCAACGTCAACGAGTAGCCCATGTAAACGACCAATCAGTCGGGTTGGCACTTTACGCACACATCAGCATAGCTGCATCAATCGGGTAACGAGAGAAACTAAAACTGCCGGTACTCTGGCGGTAGTCGTCGGTGGTTTCATCGCCTGCTGGCTGCCTTTCTTCATTCTCTACCTGGCCACACCGTTCATACCTGTTGAGCCACCTCAGCCGCTGATGCCTGCCCTCACTTGGCTTGGTGAGTTTCGAAGTAGCCGAGGTCAATGTGCGATCAGGCGATCCGACAAATTGCATTGGCGACCGACGGAAAAGTTCTGCTACTCTCCTTGATGAGAAAAATTACAAAAATTTAATTACAAGGAAAGTCGTCGTCGACGACGCGAAACTTTCGTGATTCCTTGCGAATCTCAGTTTTGCGACTCGTCGTATATTCGAATTTGTATGCCTTTGATTTGCAGCCGAGAGATCGCGTACATTGAAAACAATGATCTATCACGTACGGGATAGACTTTCTCTCGTGATTTTTGCTATTGCTCTTACTTTTGAGTTAACTTTTTGTTATTGCTTCCGAACTCTCTTTTGCTCTAAATGCTTATTTACGCGGCGCCATCAAGTGTGCGGACGAAAGCCAGACTTTCTTAACAATTTTTATCTGGCAATGGAAAAATTCGAAAAGAAGTTGGAGTTACTACAGGCGGTGAGTTAAACCAGCATAACGAAAATATCGGTGTTGTTACATTGCAGGCTGGTTCAACTCGGCGATCAATCCGTTTATCTATGCGTTCTACTCGGCGGATTTTCGCATGGCTTTCTGGCGACTTACCTGCCGCAAATGCTCACGTGGCAGGTATGACTCGAATCAGCCGGAAATGCAAAGCCGTACGGCCGTCATTTGGAGACGGCAAACGTCGAGATAATGAGGTTCGTATCATTGTATTGCGAATTTGAGTTGGCTATTGCAGATTCGCATTAATGCATAATTGCCGATGTATAGTTTTGTATTCAGATGAGGAAGTTATCCCAGCGATGTTGTTGAATATAACTTCTTCACTGTCCGACCCACCCGACGATACTCCTTGTACTAGATTCTATTTGGCTGAATGCGTCAGAACTTTCCCCAAGGATTTTATAGAGATGTTTATTACATTAAATGAGAGGATATTTTGGAGACCGGTGTTCAAGATGAGTAGTGGCACTTGTGGAACTTTATCAGGTAGTTTGTAAATCTAAATTGGAAGCATATTGGGACTAAAATCTTTGTTTGCGTATAGGGTACTAATTTCAAGTTTTGACTGAATGAGATTGATATTCAGCACATAATACGAAGATTCTATTCATCTCTTTATACGATCACGTATAGTTCAAGATGAAGGCTGATAGTTATTGTTAATTCGATGCTAATAACAGAATAAATGCTTAAATAAAGTTGACGACTGCTTGAACGCCTTTTATTGCACGAATGGATGATAATTGGCTCTTGGCATGCCGCTGCTCCAATTTCGCGTCTTCAGAAGTTGGTGAGAAAACTTTATTCCATTAAATGCGCACGAATAGCTGTTAAGATTACTTTAGACAATAAAATCATAAAGTCGGTTGCGACGGTTGAATTATTAATTTTCGTTCTTTGGCATGATTAGTTGTAACAAAGTAAGATTGAAATATCTAAAAACTTGGAAAATTAATAATAAACCTTCGTTGTTTTTTTATACATTAGCTAAACGTTAAGTTCAAAATTCACTTACTTTAAACACTAAACTTATTTTCCTTTGTGATGCACCGATTTAACTTTGCGGGATTTCGAACTTCTCTTGAAAGCTTCTCTCTTTGGCAAGAGTACAGTCATTACACGCCTTGTAAAAGTAAGTGGAGTCTTGTCGACAATATAAGTTTGATTTTTTATTCTTTTCTTATTTGCAGGGTTTTGGGAAGCCATCTGCCGATGACTGTAAACGTAATTGGAAAACTTCTCTCAAGCAATATCATCGAGAAATTTTAATCAAGTGTCTTCACCAAAATGAATGCCTTGCTTGCAGCCCTTTCTCATTTACATGTACACTAAATACATAGTAAATGTTTTGCATTGGATGCGAAGGTCACTGTACTTGACTTGTATCTAAAATTTTCAACAACAATCAGAGAAGGAATGATCAAGGGCCTTTGAGTATTCACAGAATTTCGATAGACTTAAAATTTTATATTCCAGAAACTATCCTTCGTTATAGAAACTTTCTTAGATTTTGAAGGTGAAGTCGAGAATTGAAAAGCACGCGTATGCGACAAGAAAATTCATCGTCTCGTTGCTTTTACTTGGAGGTTGGTGTCAACTCGAAAAGATGCTGAGACTCGACGAAACATGTCTCACGAAAACATTTTCGAGATTCAAAAGTTCATATTTATTTCTAGATAACTGCCGAATTTCAAAGAGAGCCTCATTAAAATGCTCGACGGTGCGGCAACAAGTCTTATTGCAGGCATTTCTTTGCTAGTACGTCAGCCTGCATGACATTACCGATAGTGTGTTCACAAAAAGAAAATATCTTGGATGCCGCTTCATTGATTTTCTGTATTATTGTGCTGTATTGAAATAATATTGATACAAATCACAGCGGTCACCGGGATGCTCCTAATAAACGCGATATTTTGTAAATATGAATTTCATTAAATTATCTCTATCTCGTATATGAGTATCGTTTATTATATTTTGAATTAGAATTTTGGAATGAAGTTAAAAAAATTAATCATCTAGAAGAATATGTGAATATCATGGGTGGCTTTTTATTTATAATTAATTTCTAATTTAAAAATAATTTTTTACAGCCCTAAAAAACTTTTTTATCGATAAAATTTCTGCCATTAATATATTAAATCAGAAAACGATCGCGCAGAAAAACAACTAGATTATCGAATAACACCTGTCCTGACGCAGCCGGAGTCTCGACACATATCGCAAAGAGACGCACTAGGAACGAAGCGTATCTTTTTATATACGAGTTTTCATTTGAAGCTGCTGCGATGCGCGCGCGCGCGTCCAACTTTGCTCGCAGTAAACATATGTGCAGGGGAGCGCGCTCAAATCCCGCCTAAACGAGAAGAAACTCAGTGCTGCGTTTGCGCTTATTTTCCGAGGGACAGTCTGTTCTCTGTCGCAGCGTGAAAACTCGTTCAATTTTCCGCGAGCGAAACTTTCGTGCATTATTCTCCCTGCAAAAATGAGGGAAGGAAAACTTGTGAAGGGCTTGTAATTCAAAAGTTGGCGAAATTGCACACTCGAAACAATGATCCGGCTTCTAAGCACTTGCTGAAATAAGAGTAGCGTCATTAATCGGCCAAGCTAGAGAAAAGTTTACTCTACGACGAAGTTTACTCTACTTCACTATACTACCTGTATAGTTAACGGTTTTTCTGGTTGCAAACACACCAATGTTTCCTAAAATTTCTCACTTATTGATTGGAAGAAGCAAGGATCTATATTTTTTTCTTTATTCTTATTGAAAAGTATTTTGATTTTTCTTAATTAGTAGTTAAAACGCCACTGAGTTGTAATGTCATAATGAACTGATAACAAAAATCCAAAGTCTTCTCCTATTCAAACAAAGTTATTTCGCTCAATTTTCAAATGATTTTCCGCCAGATTGGTAAATCGGCACCTGGCAACGAGTGAAAACATCTTCGCGCGAAAGAAAACTAAAGTCCCAACGGATCGCTTACGTTATGCCTCGTTGCTGCACGAAAAGATTGATTAAAAAAGTTGTAGTGGAAGTTTGAGTATACTGCTACGAGCCTTTAATACAGTGCAAACTTTACTATTGTAAGATGAAGTTGCCGTGCTATCATCATCGGACGTGAAGCGAGATTGAGATCTCCAAAGTTAGCCAACAATTTGTGGTAACGAAAAAAGAAAGACTTACAAGTTAGAGTACAATTTATCTATACGTAAAACTGTCGTTGACAGGGTCTCTTCATTTAGCTCTAGTCGACCAATTAGGACCACCAAGTTCTAAGACGCGACAATGTTTGTGCCACGAGACTGGAATCTAAAAGTTTTCTGCATTCTTTTTCCTAGCTTTGTCATATCCCTAGAAATCGAGTTATTCCAATACTATTTTGGATACTATTCAATGCATTAACTTGGGTTTTTTTCGTACATTGTTAAGAATTTGAATATAATTATTTTATATCAGTCTTAAAAGGATAAATTGTCTGACTGCATAAATTAATTTTTTAAATAACTAGAATCCCTAAGTAAAATTAAAAGTTTTTCTTGAAATCCAAACTTTTCTCTTTTATCCCCCAAAACACGAATATTACGCAAAAAAGTTCACTCGAGACTTTTGGACGTTTAACTTCCTGTAAAAAGCATGCCGACAACATATTAAAACCCTTTACTCAAATATGCCCAAATCAATTTCGAGTCAGAAATTTTCAAAACTAAACTTAACGCAAAGTTTCATGTGATAACCAACTTCTAATAAGATATTACAGCTATGGAGATTCTTTAGATAATGTGTAGCTTTCTAAAAAAGCGGTTGCTTGCAAAAAATGTAAGAAACATGAAATTGATATCGTGCGACTTTCTTTATCATGTGAGTAGGGCACAATCACGCGGATTTTCGTTCAACAAAAGAGAAATTAAAAGAAAAAACAACGTCATCCACCAAACTAAAATATACGGCAGATCGATTGTCATTTAGCTATCTTGTAACTTGAAACACAATGCTTATTACAGTAGGGTTTTGCACACGGTAGCAGTTTCAAAAACATGAGAGACAATGACTTTATCTTATTATCGAAGTTTGATATTGATATAATTATGCTTAGCTCTCCAACGAAAAATGAACACTGATATTTTAATAACGGCACGCTTTGCCTCTACGTCAAGTGGCAGGCGATTGATCACTCTCGCAAGCGCAATGAAACTCGCGCGTGCTAAGACGGAGCTTGATCGAGCTTTATTAATCTTTTTTCCTCAACAGTCCTGCAGTTTCTGCGTGCAATGGCGTTTTGACATGCGACTGCTTGACGAAGTCGATTTGCTCGAGCGAGTGAGTCGCAACAAAATTTCTCCTCGATTTGAAAAAGTCCAACTGGAAACTCTGGTATAAAGAATTCGAAAAAATAAGACTTTACGAAATATATTTCAATGTGTTCTTATATATCTTGTAGCCACGGTCGGTGAACTGTTCGCGGAAACGCGGAATATCGTGCGAGAGAGGACTTGAAAAATGTTCTGGCAATGTTCGTAAATTTTTAAGCTGGAAATATGTCGTATGGAAGTATGTGGAAATATGGAGAAAAAAAATCATACTTATGTGTAAGCCATGACATGACAACGGATGTACAGTGAAGGGATGAGACTGAGATTTATTTTCAATCGCGTTGTAGAAATGACTCGAGAGCTAGAAGTCGACTAAGAAATCCAAAGGAGCCGCATATTGCTTTCATTTCACCTCTCCGAGCTGTGATTATATACTCTTTCAAACTTGTTGTTTTCTCTGTCACTTTCCGTCCATTCGGTTAGCTATCAGATAAGTTGCCCAGCAAGCTTAAGATTTTTCAACGATTTTTCAATCTGAGCGAATAAATTTCAGGAGCACGGAACATAAATTGATGACGTCCAGGCCTCGTTTCTGCTTTTAAATATTTCACGGCTACTACGTCAAATCGAAAGAGCATTTGAATTTAATTAGAATTAAAACAAAGTTTATAATTCCCTTCGCGCCTCTAGAACGCATATCTATTAAAATGACGCCGATAAAATAGTCATACGTGATCTCGGAATATGGACGTTCTCATAGTCAAATGCTAAAAGTAAATGAAATGTTCTATACCGTTAAAGCATGAATAAATAAATATTATGATGAATTGAATAAATCTAAATTATATAGCTGCTATTCAATTTTGTATCTCATTATTGTTATCCTGCAAGCGAAGCATGTCCTAAATGCGATGATAGTTCGAGTCCAATATCCTCGCGTAGTTTTCGATCGCGTTTTATTCCAGTCGATTTGCGTAGCTGCTGGTTACTTTATAAAAAAAGTGCCTATATTTTCATTCGTAAATCATCGCGGATATTAAATTTTGCGTAATTCTCGCATACACGGTCTAATAAAAAAAGCTTGAAATAAAAGTGCACAATCAAACAAAATATAACGTTCCACGTCATTTCATCTTTCTGCATTTGTATAAACTAAATCAATCGATTTTATATCAACGCATGAATTTCCATTCGATTTCGCTTTGATACTTTATTCCCATTGAAGATCAATTATTTTACGGATAATTGGTTTCAGTTCAATCAACGGTCAAGCAAGCAGCAGTAGAGTACGCGGCGTAACGGATATTTAAAGGCATATCTGCGTTATCAGCACTCAATCAATAAAAGGATTTAGTATCCATTTAGCTTGGATTATATCTATCAGCTTAAATAATCGGATGATTTAGGGTTCGTTGAAAACTTAACGCAGTCAATCATTTGGACGAAACAAAGCGCTTAATCGAGCCTTGCAAGTTAAGGGACCTATTGGCAAGATGCGCGTAATTTAGTATAATGCTGGCTTTCTGCGAGTTGACAAAGCACTCGCACACACATGGGCAGCAGAAAAATGGTAGTGATAATGATGCGCATAGTAATGATAACCCAAATTTTCGAGAATGAGAATTTCAATAAAAATTTACCATTCATATGATGTAAGTCTACACGTGAAAGAAAACCAACAAAGCGTTGTAATGGAAATTAATATTTATATCGTACTTTAAATAAAAGAAAGGAGTTTTGTTCCGAAAAGTTTTGGACATATGGCCGACACTTCATTATCTTAAATAAATTAGATTGTTGCATGTTTCATGACGTACGGGTAATGCACGTTGGCAGCTCAATTTTTAACAGGCGTTAATTGATTAAAGTTATTTGCGCTGGGAAACCAGTGTACCGTGAGTTTTTATTTTTTATCAAGAAAATTTGTTTTTTCAATTTCTTACGCTTTTTGATACATTTTAAACAGTTAAATATGTTTGATACATGTTATATGTGATCGCTCATATTTACAAAATAAGGGCATTCGTATTCATTGAAAATGGTATTTGCTAAGTGGATAATCGTCAATGTTTGCAGATCATATAGTTGTTTTTCAGACTTTTTTAAGCTTTATATTGAGGAAGATATTCCTAGTTTCGTACGCTTTAGCTCAAACAATCGTAATTGTTAGCTATATACGAATTTTTTAACGTTTGAGATCTTTCTTTTCAGAACAACTTTTTTTAGAAGCTTTAAAATTCATCATTTTTCTGTGTAAATAATATTTTTACAATTGGAAAAAAAGTTCCATATGCTTCATTAAGCTTGGAAATATTTTTTGTTCAAATTGTTAATCGTTGCCGCGGACCCACGGCTTGTCCAGCGATCATTGTGCCTCCGTGCCGAATCGTGTACATCAAGAGAAAGTGAGTGAGAGAGAGAGAGAGAGAGAGACAGAGGGACAAAAGGATCGACCCACGGAATAGGCTGTTGATTCGATGTACGGCGATTTGGGTGCCGGCCCAAAGGATTGGTCAATGGTTTTTCAGCTGATAAGTCTGTCAGTTCTTCTTTGAGGATTTGTATACGTTCCTTCTTTCTTGGCTTCGAATATAATGATGTGAGAAGATAGAACACGTAAGTTAGCAAAACGACTGTTAAGATCTGCGCTACACGCACCTGCGGCATACGTTCTACAGGTCGCTGTCGTGACCTTTGATAGTTATAGCATTGATTTGATATTTTTTTCTTCGGTAACTCGATTTTAAATTTAGTTTAAATTTTTAATTTTAAATTTAATTTAGACGGCTACACATGCCGCTTTGATAATGTAACGATTGATTAAGGCTCCGCAACAGTATGAATCTGTACCAGGAGTCACGCACGCAGGCCGAGGGCAAGAGTCTTTAAGATTACGTCGCGGTCTTCTGGTGTATCATTCGGCGTTGTAACTGGCGCCCTTTTATCCCACACTCTTATAGCAATGGCCTCGCAGGTGTTTCACTTAATCTTCCTTCTGCAGGCTATTTAAGCGTTGATTTCGGCGACCATCTTCATCACGAGGACGCGAAAAGATGGAAAAGTATAAGTATTGCAGGCAAGCGTGCAAACTAATTGGTTATTCGCCCTAACTATGAAGAATAACTTTACTAGAATGAAGACAACTGAAGGATATTCAAACCTGACATCTAGACTGAAAAGCACAAAGGAATTTGTTCATTCAATTTTCTATTTTACTTTGACTGAAGACACAGCGATTAAATTCGACTTTGTGCTTTGTAGAAAATTCTTCACGCTAGCCAATCGCAAAAGCAGTCGCAATAACCAATAACGAAAATTTAAAAAAAATATTCGCTCGTATAGCTGTAATTGTTAAGCGTTACGTACTGATCGAGGCGATGCATGCAGTGCGGCACTAGATCGGCACGTATGTATATGAGAGAACGCGCATGCGAGGAAATAAAGCAATCCATCCTAAAGTCGTTACAACAGGCAGCTCGGCAAATGGGGAGCCATTATAGGCAATAACCTCGAACGAGACTCAACGAATAAATCGACGCCGTCGTCAGAGAGAGCGAGAGCGAGAAAGACAGAGAGAGAGAGACGCATGATATTGCGGAGTTTGAGTGCTTGATTATTAAACGTTTCGAAAGCTCCTACGTTCATATATAGCACAGACGAATCTTTTGAATCACTGATCGAAATATACATTTTTTTCTGATACCACTCGAAAATGTATGAACACCGATGTGTGAGAAAAAGTTCATTCCCAAAAGGTGCAAGTGCGAGTAGGTCGGGCGAATTAAAGCGTCGGCGGCACCGCAACGAAAGATGCCTCGAGCGAGATAAGACACCTCAGCCGACGGGTTTTGCTGCGCAGCGTTGACTTATGGACGGCCCAGAGACACGATCCGAGCCAGTTTTAGTCGTAAAAATTTCACATTCGTACCATTCGTTTTTCTTAATTTATCAAAAGTTCGGAGAATCGCTTTTACATTTTTTTTTCTGTTTCAACCGCTACCGGGCCGGTGAATTTGACCTCGGTAAAAGCCAAACGGGTTAGTTGGAGAAACGCCAAATACAAAAAAAAAGCGTAATAGTAGTAAGCAATGTAATACCAATTATCACGTAGTAAGCGTGAACAGCAATCATAGGCGCATTTGCTCTCGGAATAAATTGGTATATAGCCGCGAAACGAAGAAGCGATAAGATCGCGGCACGCTCACACTACAAACTTCGTTATCGGCAACTTGGTTACACCAACCAATTTCTTTCTTCTTCTTTGTTCTTTAGTAAGATAACCAATTTTAGTCAGTTACGTGGCGCTTCTGACGCAACTGGCGTTATACTCGTAAATAGATAAACTTGGAATACGTGCCGTTCACTGAACTAGAGTTTACGCCGCAGTGGTTATTGTCTTGCTGCGAAAATGCTAATACGATGAGATTCCGCAGGCTTTATAGTGTATTTCCGTATCCATTAGTTTCATAAGGACTATAGGATTGAAACGGAGACAGTTAACTTTTGTCTTATAAAAACAACAAATGACTTTGTTTTGATAATTTCATATCCGTAATATTCGATTCATTAAATAATTGAAACTGGTAATGCGGCATCAGAAACACTCCGTCATTACCGCTCAACTACATTTGGCATTGGCGAACTTGGTGCACTGCCAAAAACCCTAACTCAGCCTTCAACGAGCGTAACCGTGAAAAACAAAAAAGAATAATGCTCTTACCCGAAAAACAAAAGTTCCCCGAGTGCGCGCGGCACGCGTTCCCTTTGACTCCCGAAGAAAAAGAAAAATAGAATCTAGTTCAAGTAAAAGTACCGCTGGTGTAAGTTTCATTGCGCGGTCGCGTCAAACGAGGCTGCAAGCGCGCACAAGAGAGAGGGAAAAAGCCACCCCTTGACTCTGCCTGCTGAATCTCAGCTGGCGGAGCTTTAGTTGGCGCGCGACCGCCGACGCGTCCGTTGCTATCGTCTATTTCAACGTATTTTCGTTGAAGAGCGAATCGATGCGCGCGCGCGCGTGTGCTTTTATGATAGTGCGTCGAATTTTAACAGTGGCGTAGCGATGTAGCTCTTGTTACGAAATTCGGCTCGTTTTTCAGTTTCGGAAAGAATACAATTTTTAACAAAATTATATGCATTAACGGTGAATTTTATAAATAGATCGACCGGCATTGTTGTGAAAAAAATCGATACAGCGCGTCAGATTTCATCTATAATGTTCTTTAATTTTACGTCCCAGCTGAAAATAAAAGTTACTATAACAAGCGGTGATTTTAGTATTGTTACTCGCTAACGTGCCTTTTCAAAATTGATTTTTTCCTGGTTTTGAACGAGGTTTATCATTTCGGATTGACATGAATTATATGATTTTACCTTAATCAATTTAAAATCACTTGGTAACCTTATAGTTTCTTCTAAATCATGGAGACAATTCAATTTCGTATGTTCTGAACATTTCTGACTTAAAAGGAAAAAAGACAAATAAAAGTTAATGAAGTAAAACCAGCTTTATGTTTTATGTGTCAAAATCAGAATGGAAATGAAAACTAATGAGAACTTTGAGTTCGCCTACTTCTTTTCAGCTTCGCATTCAAAACCATTTAAAAAATTATACAACTATTCTTTGATCAAAAACTATTTGTCAAGAATGAAGAACTAACTAAAATGGTTTTTCATTCGCCCGTCTTTCTCAGAAATGATTCTACATAAATTTAGAGTGAAGAAAGTGAATAGTACATGTGAATCAAACGAAAGATGAAGATTAACAAGACATTATTGATATGGCCATTTCAACGCTCTGCAGCATTCATTTCGGTCAGGTAGATTCAACTCGTTTCCTATTGTTATATGAAAAATCAATGAAATATCGCATTTAAAGAAGAGAATAATTGTCCAGTATAGTAGGGTATCAATTGGAACTAACGGTTCCGTTGAAAAATTATCAATTAAAATTCCGCACGCAGAAAGAATCCTAATAAAGCTGACGGCAAGGTATTCGAAATAGCCACTTGCAGTACAAAGAGGAGAAAAAGACAAGGCTTCTTTTCCTTGTGCGTCTATGGGAACTTTCTTTCTTGAATTATCTCTCGACCGAGACCTTTCTTCGAGCTACTTGGCTACTTTAATGACGGTTGTATGGAATTCACCGGGGAATCGAACCGCTGAAGTTTTCTCTTTTTTGTCTTCGAGCTGTTCGTTATAAGGGTTATTGATTTGACAAGGGGAATGCCATTGACAATAGATTAGGTGAATGAAAAGGATCTTATCTTTTGAACATCAAGAGTTATATAGTTCATTTAGGTTTAATCATTATTAATAACTGATTTACAACAATTTATGTGATAGAGTAGTGTTTATTAATTATCGTCATACGATCAAGAGGCTTTGTGCTCGATTAGCGTCGGTACGCAATAACTGAGAGAGCAATTCGGCGCTACCATGTACAATACTTGTTCCCGTATACTATCAGTGATGAATACGTCACGTTTTCTCCTCTACTTTAGTAAGTAACCTCGTACAGACAGAGCGCTTTGATTTTCGATTTTACCCGGGATTCTCTTTTGCTCTGTTATACCGTAAACGTTTATATAAACTTCATTGGCTACTTTAATATTGATTCTACGACTATTTAGTTTCAAGACAATCTGAGACATGACGTTTGCAGGACTTTCGCCTATAGTGATATGTGGAAATTTTCTGTAGTCGAATAAAAACATACTACATATTCTACGCCCTTATAGAATTTTCGACGCTTCGTCTTTAAATATTTAAATGAACTTTTCCGCAGCTCTCTTTGCGGTTAGCTGATATGAAGGCGAATAGGTGTGTTTTATTTTAATTTCTTTAAAAAATTCTTTAAATTCAATACTTCGAAATTGCGGACCACTATCTGTCACGCAGTTTATCGGTAACTCGAAACAGACAAAGAAATTTTAATTCTTTGATTAACATTTCTGCATCCGTATTGTTTTTACAATTTGTCATTTGAGGCCATTTGCTGTGCGTGTTGATTACAACTAAGTACATATCTCCTTTGAAATTAGCTAAATCGCAGTGTATTTGCCCCCATACTTTACTTGGCCAAGGCCACGCTGGTCGTGGAGTTGCATCAGGCGCTTTTTATTGTATTAGACAAGTTTTACAGTTATTCGCGGCATCCTAAATCGTCGCGTCAATTCCAGGACAGTATATATATGACCATGCGAAAATTATCAATTTTACGACTTCAAAATGAGTCACAAGTAGCTCTTTTATTATTGCTAGTCACATCGAGCTCGGGATACTCGCACGTACTTCCTAGAAAAGACACCCTTGTTTTAGTGTCAAATCAAATCGAATTTAAAAAAATATTCCTCGTTCATATAATTTATTAAAATTTGCATGCAAATATATTTCCTCTTTCGAATCGCAGTGCACTGAAAAGTCGGACGCACTTAGCTCGCAATTTTAGCCATTCGAATGCTTTTTCACATATCTCATATCCTAAGTTTATTTATTCTTTTCGTTCAGTCGTACAGAGGTTGCATAATCGTACATCTGTTCTCTAAAAATAAAGCATAAAAATTTATAAGTTCTAAAAATAACTAGAGAGCTTTAACGTTTGTCGGCCGTGGAGCGTCTACCATTGCTTTCATTTTCGATTTTGATTTATGCAACCCTATCTTCATCTACGGTGAATTTTAATCCGAGATTGCACAAATTTACATTTACTTACATTCAGTCGTAAGTTATATTCTACTAATTTTTGACATAATTTGATTAAATTTTCGCGATGCTCCTTTTCACTTTTATTCCTCATTTACTCCTCGTAAGCATTCATCGATTTTTCGCTGTACGTCGGTCGGTGCCGGAGAGACTCCTTCAGGTACTTTCCTGTACCTACTATAGGTATAGACCATTCTGAGGTATCTATTGTCTTTAAGTGTTCTAACATTACTAATTCATCGATTTTTTTTTCTACCAATGGTTCGAAGGCCTACGCTACGTGTTGGCATTTTAACGCCGAAGGTTCCGTATTTTCTTTCAAATGAATCTAAGCGATGCTTTTATTGTACATTTAGGGCTACTCATCAAATATAGTTTCGAAATTACTTGTTAGATAATCTTGCAAGTTATAATCAGACTTACTCCAATTTATTTATTTCAATTAATTGTTGATCTTGTGTCGACAAAGGTAATGCACCGAATTGTTCGGGCCATTGTGTGTTGAACCATTAACGCCGGTTCCGCGTCACGTAAAACAAATTATTAGACAATTTTCTATGTGTTATTAAAGAAAGCTATTGAATCTAACAATTCACCCACTGACACGAGTACGTATGTCTTAAAAATTGTTTTGATTTTAAAAATTCGGACATCTGCGTGGTAATCATTCTAATTCTTTCAGAGATAACTGAGGCATAAGTGTCCGTATCAATTTCAACAATTAAGTTTTTACCGTTAATATTTATTTCGACTACCATAGGTTTTACTTTCGATTTGTTTACACTTATATAACTTTATAACTGTTGGTTATTACAGTTTGTAGCGTACTCACTTGTATTACTCATTTTTATAACATTCACACTTTGATTTTAAATACTACTAGGAGGTCAGTTATTCTCGAATAACTCCCACTCTTCATTCATTTGAAATGGAAATTTTGAATCAGTCACATTGTTATCATTCGTTTCTGTATTGTTTGTTGACTGTAATTCACTTGTATTTATATTCGATGGTACATCGGTCGCGTCTTTGATTTTGGGATTTCCATCTTCAAGCTCGTTCGAATTTCTTTCCGGATGATTTTCACTGTCTTTTATCACTTTTCGTAATAATTTACGTAAATTATTATGCTTAAAGTCTTTATAAAATGTTACATTTCTTGCTTCCAATTCCTCGATTACTGTTCTTTATTTTATATAATTGTTATATCGTTCATTCAGCTATTATCTTTATTCGAGATTACATAAACAATAACTGTTTAACAACAATATAAGTGATATAATTGTATTTATTCACGACAGCAATACGATTAGAAGGCTTTGTACTCAAGCATGTAACAATTGAGAGAGCGATTCGATGCTACTATATCCAGTACTCGTTGGCGCATACTAACACTTATAAAAACATCACACAAGTGTAATTATTTTAATTTCAATTTTTTCATATGACATTCCTCCACACGCGATTATCGCAATTACCAGAAATTCACTGAGATTTTCTAAATGTCGTAATGAAAATACCACGAGAACAATAGAAAAGTTTTGTTATAGTTGTGTACTTGTGTAGAAATACATATTGTCTATTAATTTAATTCGAATTTAAGCCTGTAACGGAGAATTCCGGCCGTACCCGTCTGGGTTGCTCGCGGCCGTCCGCACAAATTATTTATTCGGGGATTCGGGAAGCAAAAGACGTTCCCACGACTGAATAACGCGTCGAGCATAAACACGTTAAGCGCACAGATTCGAAGTCGGGATGAGGAGTGATACGGCGGCGAATAAACACAACAGCGGATTAACACTAATCCTTTAATCGTCAACAATGAGTTACAAGACAGCGATCTCGGACTTACACACTACGAGCGGTACAATAACAAGCGCGAACGCGAAGGTGAATCGGTGGCTGGTCAGCCTGCCGATTCCCTTATTAAAACTAAATATTACAACAAAAGCCCGACAAACTACTTTCCGCCATTAAACTACCAACGGGATAGCCAGCAGGTCTGCCGTACTACCACCCATAAGCTGGCGCCCAGACATGCAAGAGAGAGAGATAAGAGGAAAACACGGCACCGACCTCGACCTTCAGCCTCTCCGACGGCTGGAGCGCTCTGCACCGTGACGTCACTGGTGTGCCCCCTTGCTGGCCGTCTCGCTGATATCTTCTTTTGCCGTCGCTATCTTCCTCCTCGCTCGTTCTCTCGTTTGTTCTACGATGCTGCTCTCCCAATCCGGAACTCGCTCGTTGATTGCTGCTGCTGTTGTCTCCGCCTCCTCCCTGTTGCTCGGTGCTGCAGCACGTCCAAACTGCACGCGCGCGCACCCGCGCACCTCGCCGGTTACCAACACGCACCGGTGCCGGGTATCTTTCGGGACATGGCTGGGCGCGACCCAGCCTCACACTTAAATACTCGTCCGCGCACCGGGCGTGTCTCCGAAAACGAAAAGACGTCGACGAGGTCGCGGGGCCAACTTCGGAAAAACCGTAACCTTCGGTTTGATCCGCGCGCGCGACTTCCTCTACCCAAAGCCTAGCAAAGACTCTCTGATTTTCCGCGGCGATCAGCAATTCGAGCGCGCTCTCTCTCTCTCTCTCTCTCTCTTTCTTTCTTCTTCTGCGCCATCTGCGTCGCTCCAGCAGTCAGCCCAGCCCGTGTTCAGCACCTCGTAAACAAAAGGTCCAAGCGTGAGTGTGTGTGCCAAACGTACACACTCTCAGCCTGGCGCGGCGCACGGACATTTGCGAGAGCTAACGGACGAGATCGGCCTAGCCGAGATTCTCCGTCACAAGCCTTCTAAAACTAAATAAATAATCGCATTTCTTACATATGATAGTTGAGTCGATACCTTTTATAAAAATTAAATCCTTTGCACGTGAAAAAACTTGACTTTAACATAGGTGTGCAAGAATGAATATGATCGTTGCTTATCTTAACTTGATCTTCAGATTGAATATCAGTTGGATGATTAACTTGTTCACGTACCATAAAAAAAAGTACATTGTAGGTGACGCTTCCGGAATCCCGTTCATCCTGCAGGTGATCGATTGCACTCAGAGAGATTGTAAATCATATTCAACGGCTCAATTTATATCCACTTTTGACGTCTATTTAAATAGATAGGATTAGTCAAGAAAAAAGTTATTTCAAGAAACCTGATACCGAGAATCTGTTCTCGCATATGATAATTGATGATAATGAAGATCCTTTCAAAAACTAAACTCACCGTATAACTCAATTTGCCTTTCCCGAAATGCAAATTATGAAGTTGTTATAATAGTTATTAATTGAGTTACGCAATAGCTTGAATTTCCAAGCATATTAACTTGATGTATTGGATAGCATTAAATATTTCAAATTAATCCTGAATTAGAGTAGCTCTTGCGTATCATACATAGGATAACTGGGTAATCGTATAATTCTGCTGCGTTACTGAAAAACTTTCATTACGAATATTACGGCAAAGCAAAAATTTTATTCCAATGAATTTCCGCACAATATTTTGCTAGTCCACAAGAAACAATTGAGCGCAAGTCAGTAATTTAACGGCATGAACCAAGTGAAAATCTCTGAAAATGAAGCGTGAAAATCTGACGAAAATTGCTCCGCGTGTGAGTGCGACTTCGTGTTATACGCAATTCCGTGTGAAGTACTATCGAGACCAAGCAAAAAGTAAAATATTTGAATTCGCGAAAAATCCCGAGAAAAATCTGGTAACTTCCGTTCCATTTTATTTTTCCCAGTGCAACATTATTAAAGATGTTCGAGTTAGCGTGAGAAAAACATGCAGTAGAAAAAAGCGGAATTTACGTGACACAAATTGCAACAAAGTTTATAGTTCGTAGTTATTTGTCGTTTACTTTTTCGATAAACAGCTAAAAAAATAAAAGGTTCGCGTTGAATTTAAATTTCATGCTCGCAACAAAAACTATATGTATTCGATAGCTATAGCGATGCCATTTTTCAGTGCATTGTAAATTTGTTCACTGAAGCACTCATCAAACCTACCACCAGTCACGTCAATTTTAAGTCCTCAATTAAGCAGTCCGGAAAGAGGTCGTATTTCAAAGTGACGCGTACCTGCTGTCAATTTGCCAGCGTTTACAGATAGGAAGACGACCACTGAATAATTCAAGAAGTTTTAATTTTGAATCCAATGGGTTTTTTGTTTTTCTACAGATCAAGAGCTTCATTGAAAAAGGCAGCGCCTCCGTAGCACCGTTTTCGTGCTTATGAATAACATTGTATCTTTATATATCAAGTATACGTAGAGTTTGTCTCACAGAACGTTTTCTTTTTACAGCACATGTTCAAGGCTGAAAAACAATCAATAAATTCATTGACTATCGAAGAAAGAATGCTAAGTCGCCGAGCATAAGTGGAAAAGCCTGTTTTGAATGAAGCGAGAAATTTGGTCAGCCACGCGTAACCAAAAGCGAGTTCCACAGCGTCGCCTCCCAAAGTCACCAAGAAAAATAAATCGCTACGGCATACGTGCGCGCGGAAGGTCTGCTCGAATTTACGGTGAGCCGGTCGAATTTACAACCGCGAGGCCAGGGGACGTACAATAGGGCTAATTAAAGGCATGGGGATCGCGCGTGTAAGTTGCGGAGTTTCGAGTATTATCATAATAAACTTAATTACAGCTACGGCCCTGCTCCCCGTCCAATTAATTTGAATTTCGCGCGCCACCGCGGAGAAAGATAGCTTAATTACAACGGCAATTAAACGCGCGACTTTCGCACCGGCGAGGAGCATCTTGCTGCTCGGCGCGATGACGCTTCCCATTGATGCCTAGCTTATTCCGGCCACGTAGCTTTTCCGAATTTGCAACTCTAATGCCGCCCACAAGAGAAATTTTCAATTTACTCGCCGGCTCTCCGGAAAATGACAGATGTATCTCTCGGACAATTACAAATCGTGTCGCCCGCGCTGAATATCAATTAACGCTGACTTTTTCGACGAGTTCCGAATTGCCATCGTAAAGTTTGATTTTTTTGCGCACGCTCGTGCGACTATCGACGCTCGCCCCGGCGGTGCGTTCTAGTTTTCAGCCACTCGGAACAAACGACACGTGAAGTTCTGGCCCATTAAGCCATCAAGTTTAATTGAGAATAACGACATGAGATCGAGAGAGGGAACGGCTCCGCATGTATGCGCGAGCGAAAGCTCACTGCGATTTAGCTGCTGGCCCTAACAGCAGCGGCATTATTATCATTGATTGCCTCACTGTATATTGATCCTCGCGATGGATGCACTCGCACCGATTGATATCGTAAACTCTATTCATTTGTTGCCGAATTTTTCCCTTATCACTTTTGATAGTGTTACGTTTTATTTGCAATATTTTCTGCTTTCGAACATTTCAAAACGTCTTATTGTTACGTTGGAATATTGTATATAATTTTTGCCAGTTGGAATTATTATTATACTTTAAAAATGACACTTGCAATCACAAAATTATATTATTTGTTGAAATAACGCAAGAAAAATTTTTTACAATTTTGTAATAAATATAGAAAAGTTATAAAAAATTTTCTTTATTGCTTTTCGTTGCGATTTTTATTCTTTATTTTTGTACGTATCGGATTAAAATAGTCCAATTAAAAGTTGCATATTCCTTTCGGCTCTATAGAATTCTAAAATGAAATTTTTTATGAATGGGAATTTTATGAAATAAACCTTTTGTTAAGCATTTAATATTAAAAAATAATTATGCTTTGATGTCTATAATGCCAAATTTTCAAGCAAATGACAAGTGAATATAAAGTGCTTCTTAAGCGAGGAATCACTACTATTCCATCTATTTTAAAAGCTCCCTTTTTTAAGCAAACACGACCTTTTGAGACTTGAAACGCGATTATCAATTTTGCCTTGGCAAACGAGAACAAAAAAAAAACAGGTGCAATCTGTTTTTTTCTCGACTAGCTCTGGATTTGGACCCGGTGGGATATATTTATTACACGCAATCCGTCAATCCGCGCCAACAGGCCGCTGTCCATTCAATCTAACAATTGGGTTAGAATACCAGGTTCGCAAGTGTTTACATTGATATAAAGCTATTTTTATTATTTACGTAAACTTTCGATTACTTCGAAACATTTGAAGCCTTTTACTACTTTTGTAATTATAAGATGTAAGAAAAATAGATGTAAGATTTGGATAGAACACTATTCTCTATTATATTTTGCCGACGATTTATCCTGTAATGTCAGCCGCACATAGAGGATTACGTCTGTTCGCGTCTGACTTTATGACTTGTCGTCTGCATTAATTCAATCGCACGCTATCGCTTTATACGGCCGTTGATTCATTGCAAAGGAGGTAAGAAGCTGTTAAATAGACGTGCACTTAACGAAGTCTAAAAATAATCGACAAAAAATTTAATTAAATGCTTAACAGATATTCTACAGTTGCATGGTTTTAACAATTAATTCATAAGAAATAATGATTCTAAAGTTCCATATATATAAATGACGCTACAATTTCTACTCGTCGATTGCATATATACGTATCTACGATCACGCCGCATGAATGGATGCGACGCACGACATTGTAAAATCGAAAATACAAAATGGTTGGTACCGTAGGAAAAACGCACTATTCACGGACAGTGCGTGTCGTGATCATGTATGTGCATAATCGTACAAAAAATAACGAAGAAAGCAAGCGAGAGAGAGAGAGAGAGAGAGAGAGAGAGAGAGAGAGAGAGAGAGAGAACAGATGCCGTAGAAAAGCACTTGAAAAGTCAACATACCTCTATCTTAAAAATGGGACTCCAGAAAGGCACATACGATTCTTCACTTCGCTGTTCATGCATTTATGCACGTGCTTCGTGGTTAACTTCGTGTTCGCAATTAATGCTGGCCGAGCATACCTGACATTCTTTCGCTGTTTCTTTTTAATTTCTTTTCCTCCGGGAGTTTTCTTCTTCATATGCAAAAATAATTGTCACGAACAATATATATTTATGTTGAATTTATGTTTTTCGATAACAAAATAGTTAGACTTAAATATTTAGTAGTCGAATCATGGTATGGTTAGACGTGGAAATATAAAAAAAATACTTACAATTAATATAATACAAAAAATACTAGATGTATTTATTCAGTAGCTTCAGTTACTTTTCATGCGAAATTCTAACCCAAAACTGTAGCGTCTATCTTGTTTAAGTGAGATACATACGGGCCCTCAGGAAAATATCAAAATGTCAAGTGACTCAAAGTTTAGTAATTTCTGATGCTGGCGCGGGAAATGCACTTGTTTGAATATCATACAGATTAGCCGTTATTTAGCTTGTGCCCGCAGGATATTGCCTGCAAGTTTCCCATTATGAAAGTGTCAAGAAGCGTTTGTCGTTTTTCTCAATAAATAACAATAATTCCTGTATAAATTTCATGCTAAACATTCTCATCTTACCAAAAACGAAAAAAAAGATCATTAGTATGACTGTCACACTAGAAAGCCATCGATTTGCAACATATAAATATATTTAAGCTTATTATATCTATACATATTCTTTCGTCGTGAGAACGTTTACGAGGCATCTTGTTTATTACACTACGGGAAGTGCTCTACCGTGAAATACTAGCAAGTATCAGCTGGTCCGAAGTTGATTTATGTGACTTTGACGATCTAAACTTTAATATATACTCGTTGGTATTTGAATTGTGTACTGCTTTTTTTACGAGTTTGGAGGGAAACGATCCGTGACAGTCATAAAATGGAAGTTAGTTAGGTAATTCAATAGTAGAATATGTAACTGTATTTAACGCAGAGTTTGTTGGTGGTTGCGGTAACTTCCCGGATGACAGTTATTAATATGAAATCTTAATCATTATAATGAACCAGCAGTAACAAAATGTAGTCATATCATCGTGTACTTTCATCTATGCTATCCGTTGACAAAATAAATTTAACTTACAAATAAGTAATTTAATCTGGTAGCTTCTCAAAAATAGTATCGTGAACGCGAGATATTCTATTACCGAAATATCAGATGAGAGCATCGAGATGTAATTGATCGAGATGTTTTTTCCGTGAGAGACGTGGTCTTTTTAATATCTTATTGTATTAGTAGTTTTCGTTGAAGCTTGTAAAAAACTTTTATTAAAAAGCTCACGTGTTCTCTTACAAGAAAAGAAGCATAGTCTAGAGCATTTCTAACCGCAACACGACGAGATTACATCGAAAATCTTAGTCCCAATTAACAATGAACAACGGCGCCGTTCAATTGATAAATTATTTGACACGACTCTGTATCGCAGCAGGGTAACCACGAAACGAGCTCAAAGCACGGTTAAACCTCTGGAATCGACGTTGGTATCATGGCGATAAATTCAGTGGTGCGTAAATGCTAGAATACCCGTAGAACATTTGGGATGAAGCCTCGAACATAAATTAGATTCATAGTAACTGGATTTAGCCAATGGATTCGGCTCTATGATTGAACGTTTATGTTTGATGCTGAAATGTCTTCGCTCGATTCGCACAGCTTATGAATACCTAAGCATTGTGTAACTTACGTGCATTTATCGGCAGATCCGTTCTTTTTTCTTCAGCGCGAGTTCTAAACCAATTAATTCTCATTTTTTTCTGTTTTAGTGCGTTTTCAGAGTTTGCAACATGATATAAAATCCACACCTGCGGCTATGTAATATTATAAAATTCACATACAGCAGAGCGAATATAATACGTACATACTAAATTAACGAATAACGAACGTGTAATGGGCTTTCATATTGTCTGAAAGAAAATCTTATTAAGCTCTAAACGTCGCACTTGACAAGTAGTCATGGATCAGTCTTAATTTGCGAGTTTGTCAAATGCCTGTGTCTCTAACGATTTTACGTCATTGTTGCTGTACGTGAAATTCGTCGTTTCAGCTAAAAGCTTCAATTAGCCGAAATCTCGGCCATCAATTTCTCGAAGAGCGTAGCGTCCGTCTGTCAGCTCTATACTACATCGGCTTGTAATTTCATCACAAATTTCGTACGCTTTCTACGTGTACTTTCTCGAGCTTTGGATGATTGCAGTTCGTTAACATGGGATTTGCAGATCCATTTCACTCGTTAAAAGCATTAATGACTTGGGCTCTTACAGTGCGGCTGCGTGTCAGCAATTTTAAGTTATTCACTGTGATTCATTAAAATACTAAATCTTTAGATTTTTATCTAAGTATATCTGGTGCTGGATTTTATCAGCATAAGTAAATAAATTTATTTTTCATTTTTTTAAGGAAAGGATTTTATTTTCCTAGAAAAAGGATCGCAAACGTATGGAAAAGAGTAGCCTCTTCCCGCATACAAAATGTGTGTGCTGCACGCTTAAAATTCCGAAAAGCAGCCATTGCTAAAATAAAAAAAAAACGAAATGTCGACGCGCGCGGAGAGCGATCAACATTACGTCCAGCGCATAAAAATCGATATCGATCGACGCCAACTAGCAACCAAAGAGCAAAATTAGCATGTACATCAAAATATATGAGGTTTAGAGGAGAATTAATTCCAAGCTTGAAAAGTTAGAATATCAACAAACTGAGCACTGAACCGCGAGGGAAAAAATATTTTCACGTTTACTTCAAGCTCACAATGCGTATTGACTCGGCTAATATTTGCCATTTTTTTCAATCTCTCGGCAATTTCTCGCGTGCGTTTTCCGAGTAATAGGCTACGTGTGATTTTTAATAAAAAATTCGGAAAACAATGAGTTTTGCGCTCGAGAGACAATTTGGAAAGAAATGAAAAACGACAATTAATATACACGACCGAATCGCTCGTCGTTCTATAAACGGCTCTTCGGAAATATTGAGTAGAACACAAGCAGCACGACCTCGTCCATCTTCTAAATGAAGATCTAAGCAAAAAGAGGAGCGAGCGCTTTCTTCAAAACATATCCATCACTTGGCGCTGCACGCGTGCGCGCAAGCTGCATGCCCGAAAGCGCCAAACGTACGTAATGGGCGAGGAGCGTCACCCGCTGGCTTCGAGCTGAAATATTTCAGGCGCTTTCGATCGCAGGCTACGCGCGCTTCATTCTTATTTTCGAAAAGTATCGACCAATGAAAAGTTTACTTTTATCCCGCGCAACGTTACTCCCGTTTTTACGAGCTTTCCGCGAAGTTCGGCTGGTATTCGCGCGCCTTGCCACGAGTATCGTTCGCCAATGCGTTCTCAAAAATGCCATGCGAGCTTCCGCGTGGAAAGATGAGTTATATGAGATACGCTGACTTGCATAACTTGCATAACAATGCGAGCAATTGCATCACGCGATGAATGGAATGTCATGGGATAATCTTGATAATGTGTTTCGTGGATGCATGACAGTGAATAATTGGCCATCACTAAACGCCCGTTTATAATTCTTGCGACGGGAGTATTATTGTGCGATTTTCGACGTTTTTTAATATGAAATAATATCATTTTTTTTAGTTCAAGTAGTTACTATCGACATGTAGTCAGAAACCCTTATAACTTATGGTTCGTCAACTTGAGAATCGTAAATTCTTCGCGTTTGAAATTGATAATGAGAATGAAGAAAAAAGAAAGGAGAGCAAAACGTTGTAAGAGCAGTTTCATTGAAGGCACTTCATTACATTGATTACACTTTTGCGAGCTTATTGCGGTGAAGGCGTTACTACGCTACTTTGCTTTCTCGTTTATTGTTTGTCGATTTACGAGGCCTCAACAGCAGCGTCTTTTGTGTCTTATCGAAAGGATGAACGCGTCGTAAATATTCTTATCCGTTGCCCTGGTCGTTTTGAATTTATTACATAACAAAGGCTTTGTTGTTGCCCCGTGCACACATTATGGATTAATGTCTTCTCTCGTTTTATACTTATGAGTTATGCACGAGACTCGCAAAATATTCATGATTATTTATTTATTTTTTCGTACGAATAACATTTTATTAACATTTTATAGTAACAAAAAGACCACAGAGAAAGTTGCTTTGGTATGAAGTGCTCAATATCTATAGTATATAAAATTGCAAAATCGTGCCTAAAGGCCAAACCGAATCGATCTCTACAATTGAAACTCACTATGATTTATATTACCATACTTTTAACTTTCCGAACAAATCCATGCCAATTTGACCCTCGAATATCAAGCATTAATAACAAATAGTTTGGGATTGACGGCACATAAGATTGCCGTAGAGAAGTTTTTGCAGGAATGCGATTCTATGCTGATTACACGAAAGTAAACTTGGCATCAATACATTTTTTAAATATTTATTTAATATTGTGCCTGCCGAATATTCCATGTCATTATACAACAAGGATTTTCTTGGCATATCAAAAAAGCTCGTCTCTTTTGACTCTCAGAATGAAGAAAAGAGCAGATGAAAAGTCAAAAATACAGAGACACGTCTTTGTCGCGCACGAGATGAAAAAAAAAAAAGAATGCAAAATTTAAAATACTGATGACGTACGAGTCAGGTCTGGATTGGATGCCTAAGAAGAGAAAGTGCTTGACAAAAGAAATTGCAGCTGATATATAGCAGACGGCTGTTTTTCGAGAGACGAAGATTTGGCTTCCACGAGTTAATTTTAAATTACTGTCCCGTCGCGCTCAGCGAGATAACGTCTCATCTGACATTAACTCGGCTCCCAAGTTACTTTGTCGTTAGTTAATAAAGTTCTCATTCCTTTCCCAAGAGATTTGAAGATTTTTCCAAGGACTTCCATCGTTTTCTTTCAGCTTCGTGAATTAGTTTGAATTAAAACTAAATCTAATTTGAATTAAAATTAAAAGTCTCCTATTTTCAAATACTATAAGCTTTATCCACTTATAATCAAGGTAGATTATTAATTTTCGAGCTTGCGTGTAGTTGTATAACTTTGTTAGATTGGCCCGATCAAAAGCGATTAAAAAATGACATAGCTTACCACTCGCTCAAATTCTTTGCAAAACTCACTTTGCAAAATAGAATTATAATGTCGTTCATCCGAAGAAAATATGTTCACAAAATCGTTTCCTAGCCATTAATGCTATTTCGACAAATTCAAATGTAATATGCATGCTCGCATCTTGTTCGCGTTTGGATTTACACTGACGTAAAGGAACGCAGAAAAATAAAGCGGATTATTCGTATACTTGAAAGCAATACTGGGCGACCGTTCGCTGGTTTCTCCCGTATACTTGTTTCAATAAATCCCTCATAGAGATTTCTCGTTCTTTTTGTTCTCTGTATGGTACGGGACTTTGTCAGCGATACAATGGGCATCCTTTAAAGGAAAGCAAATATACTGAGTTCGTTAATACGAAGCTTTGAACAAAGAAAAATGCAAACTGTATCGAATCCGAGCAGAGTTTCGATATCGAATGTACGCCGGAAAAACTAATGATAATGCACTGCTTTGATAACGCTTTTTTTCGCTCAGATGATCCTACTTCAAAATTAGTTTTCAACAAAGTCCAATGTGCGACGACGATTGGGAGAAAAAACACAATCAGCTTTATTTCATCGCCGAATAATAGGCATCTATCGCAAGTGGACCAAACGCGTCCATTACACAACCACCCCGACAAAACCGGCCGATTGTATCCTCTTCGATGTATAGCGTACAGTGACGAAAAGGAGCAAAGCTATCGGGTTTTCAATTGGCTATTGGTGGCGCATCACGTTTTGCACTGGGAGGCCCTTTACGAGCGATTTATACGAGAGTTTCCACACGACTCTCTGCCCCGCTTTTGTTCGTCTTCTCTCTCTCTCTCTCTCTCTCTCTCTCTCTCTCTCTCTCTCTCTCTCTCTCTCTTTTTCATTTTGGATCCGGACTCTTTTTCAAAAGTCGAATGGCGTATTATGCCGCGCCAAAGTGACCGGAGAATTCGGGATTACTTCCGCGAAATGTCGCGCAATTGCTGCAATCGAAAAACTTTTTTTCCTTGTCGCCGTTACATCGCGACGATGAAAAATTGAAAATCCACTTCGTTGATATTGTTTATTGAATAAGAGAAAGGGGATAGGCAATGAAAATAGAGTTAGCAATACGTCCGTTCAATTCGACACGTAGTCGAACTAGATACGTGCGCGCTCGAACCAACTTTTTCCCGCTCATGTGGAAAAATGAGAGGAAAGAGGAAGGGCAACGAAGGACTCAACGTTCGCCGGCGTGCGTTAGGCAAACGAATCTCGAGAGCGAGCAAAAAAATATGCTGACTAATGCAAGACCAAGTTTCTTCCGAAAGAATAGAATGCCGGCTAAATTGAACTTTTCGGCGTTCGCTCTGTTTTGGTTTCTCGCGCGCGTGCCAAGCTATTACGATATACGCGCGCCCTATCTTTCGCTTCCTAGCATTACATCTCCCCGGCGCCTGGCGCTTATTTACGTCCGAGGGAGCGGATGAAGTTTCGCTGGAAAGATATTCCGGGTGTGAGCGAGCAGCCTCAAATGAGACGCACTCCGTCGCGCTTACGAAGACATTAATCGACAGGACACGCAGCATTGCGCTCCCTTTTCACGGCGAGCTAGTGAACGTGACGAGCGCCGTGGAGCCGAAGTGGTCGCGGCGCGCAGCCGCAGCGGCTAAGCGGTCGCTTTGAAAGATCTGCGCGTAAGCGCGGTCGACTTGAGCTCCAAGGCGTTTTATCCGATTAGGAGGCGACTTTGCTCGTTTCCGAATGAACAACAAGATTTTATAAGTCGCACGTTGATGAGATACGGCATTTGGCTTTTTCGGGATTTTCTCGATTTTCTCGAACGCAAGATTTTCGACAATAAAACGGAGTGCTCCGAATGTTCAAAGTTTGTCAGCAGCTAATCTAGGTATTGATCTCGCGGAAAATATCTTCAACGGCGTTTTACAGTAAATCAATACTCGCCGATAATATAGCTATACTAACTGATTTGTTATTTTGATAAAGTGAGCTGCCGAGATGCATGCATTTATCCATAAACTGCTCCGCACACGCAGAAAAGTAAAAACGTCTGTAAATCATGGGATCTACAGCGGTTTTGAAACTAAGAGGGAGCTTTTACTAGAATTGCTCTCGGCACGAGATGCTCGCCAAATTGCGCTCCGAAACGCCCTAACATTAACATCTTCTTCTGGTGCACGCGTAGCAATTAACCACATCGCATTTAAACATTTTTTCACAATCACTGCTATTCGCAATGAAGAGAACGAGAGCACATAATCCTTAACCGTAAAAGCTACGGGAAAGTCGAATAAAAGAGAAAGAAAGAGAGAGATAGAGCGCAACGCGCGTGTATGGCATCAAACGAGTCGCTGGAGAGATAAAACTCTTAGATTCTCATAGCCTTCATTGTGCTCGTTTCTCTTTTCTTTGACGCGTCTACGGCTTTGACGTGATTATGTTATCCGATGCCTAGGTAGGCATCAATAGGACTGCCGTACTTGGCTGGCTTTAAGTGTACATTCCATTGTGCCGCGGTGAATTAAGATCAAGCGATATAATGATTAATTCGCTCGCGCGATCAACCAGATATCGATTCTGTCCCCTTTGAATTCCGGCGTGAGCTGCAAGATGACAAAGGGACACAATTGAACGTGTTCTCCTATTCTCTTTTTTTTTTGTTTATTGTTTTGATAACACAATGCGGAAAGAAACGAGGATGTTACTTTCATTTCAATGCTTCGTTTCATTCATTCGCTGCAGCAGTCAGTCGCTTTTTCATTCACGATGATCACTCAGCTCATCGCCATTTTTTTTCGTGAAGTATGAAGTTGTGTCGCCGAATAATGCCAACTTTCTTTTCATTTGGAATGCTCACTGATCTGGGTCTATTATTAATGTACCTCGCTTTTTCAATAACGTAACAGGAAAAAATGTCATTTTTGTAACAAAAATATTTGGTTGCTAGCATTATTAACGAGATGAAAAAAATATTGAATTTTCTTTGCTGAGAAGAAGGTGTAATACGAAGTGAATGCCGTAAATATCTCTGCGCGCGGGATGCACATCCAACGAACACACGCGATATCGTGGTTAGATGGCTGATTAACAGTTACCAATACACGCAGCTCTTACTATTTTGAAAAGGATGCGCGCGGTATATTACACTCGATACCCAATGCTCGTAGTTATTGACTAGGTCACCTTTTCAACAGCTTAATGGATCATCTCGAGCTAGTGTGTCGAGTGTTCGGCAGATTGGAGCGTCAAATTAACGCTCTCGCAATCTGTGTCATACCTTAATCGCGCGAATGTCAAACGAAATAATAAGCATAAAGCCAAGCGCGCGGCGCCTCTGGCGAATAATTATAGCGCTGCTGCATTTGACAGTCGATCAAGCACGAGCCATCGGCAAATCATCGAGCTTGGTATGCGAGTCGCGGGCACTTTGGCGTGCCTTTTTCACGCGCCCCGAGTGACCCCGTTGAAGCTCGAGGATTCTTTTGCGCGCTATCTGCGCTTTCTTTATGTCTTCCGCGCCACGGCCATCCTTCCGTTCGCGGCAGAAAGAGGGAAGAGGAAGCGCGCGAATTACCATCTCGCGATGTACGCCAACTTCGTTTTAGATATATACGAATAAGGCAGCGCTAAAAATCGCACTTCCGAAAAAGGGACCTCCGTGCTCGCTCCAGCCGCGAAGCTCAGCGCGACGAATTATAATTCTCGGAATAATCTGCAAGTTTCGCGAAACTTCACGACGTGCATTTTCTCAACGAGCTGCTGTCCAAGCGATCGTTTTTATGATTTCAGGCAGCCCCGAGCTGGACCGACTGACGCAAGTATGCCGCTGGACGCATCGTTGTCCAAGTTCGATTTAAGCGAGCCGCAGTCGTTTTCGTTGATCTCACCGCGGAGCACTGGTATCTTCTCAAGGTAAGACTCAAAGTCGATTTTTCCATTAATAACGAAAAAAAGAAATAACCGTGCTATTCGAAAAAACAATAAAGGATGCAATTTATGTTTTGATTATTAAATTTTGATTTTATATAAATTACGAGCTACGATATTGTTTCGAAGAAAGTTGTTTGTTCCGTTGCTCTAACCATCGTGAGATTGGAGTGCTATCGCAAAGGAAGTAATAACAAATAAGAACATGTAAATTTTTCATTTAACTACCTCCTTGTTTCGTTAGTAATGCACCACTGTGAATAAATTGAAAATTCCTTAGTCGGTCTTTTACGCCGACACATTTTCTCTGAAGACAAAGCTCTAGTTCGTCCTATTACTCGTAAATAAATTACTGCAGATATTGCAACTCGAATTTATCGGATTATTTGAAATAATAAGATAAGTTGCGAGTGAAAAAATCACAGATAGAAGAATTTTCATGCAGTCTAATAATTCAAATAAGAAACCAAAAATTAACACTGTTTGGCAATTTTTAACCCTCGAGTCAGCGGCATTCTTATACCTTTTTCGGAAAACACGGCATTTCCGAGGTGCACGAGGTCGTAAATAAACATTGTGTCGATAACAGCAGGGTGGTTCAATTTAACTTCGAGCGCAACAATACATTGGACTGTGTACACGCTCAATCGAAAAACGCAAGTTGAAGTTCACTTAGATCTTTCTACTCGACTGCACCTTCTAAGTGATGCGCTATTTGGGGGGCAAATACGTAAAAAAAAGGAACTTCTCAAAGCAAACACAATAAGCGATTTGACAGAATTATCTTTCGCGCCCTACATTCGAATTCGCAAAAGTAAACGAACGAACGCGCATCATACACGTTGTATTTGTCAGAGCTCGCGCGCCAGCGCAAACATTATCCCCGCATTGTTGCGCGTACATCCCGATGATAATAATTTCACGTTGCGCTACACACCGCGTAGAAAGAAACCTAATGGCCTGCTCGAGTGCGCGCGCGTCCACCCCTTCCTATTTAATGATACCGAGTCGCAGTTTTCTCCCTTCATTCTATCTGGACGCGCATACGTTCGTGTGTGTGCACTCACACATAACAGCACGTACCATGCCCGCGACGCGCGAGATTATCTAAATCGTCGTTGCGTAATTCAATTGTGAGCTTTGTTCCTCTTTTGAGTGCCTTAATTAATTTTCTACATGCTAATTGGACATTATCTGACTATATGACGTTGGTATGTCGTTGCGAAAATTCTTATGGGACATGATGACAAGGTACGTGCATCTATTTATCGATTTGCAGAAGTAGCTTCAAGTTTTTAATGGCAAAAATTGTTTCTGTTATTTTTCGATTCGTTTTAGACTTTGAATTATTTAGTGCGTTTGCTAAAGCAATGCAGTCTTCTTTAAGACTTTTCTTACACTGTAATTACCACTTGACAGTTAACAATTTTTAAAAAGATCGAGCCTCCCATTGGTATAACGATTTTCGTTTGAAATGATGTACAACTCAAGCTACGATCTTGAGTATTCAAAGGCAAGATCGTGCTTTTATTGATAAGATCGCGTAATTCCATGGACGTAGTTCTTGAAGTCATAATCATAATAAGTATATGGAGTGTTTTTAGAATCTCAATCAATAGTCAAAATGTGATTTTGTCGTAATTCAATGTCGACGAAAAAAACTAGTTAGTGCATCTAAATAAATGTAGTTATGATTATAATTGAAACTATACATAATACACGTAATACTTAAATTCTATACCCTGTTACTTTTGAATCGAGACCAGGTAAATAATGTTACGTAGCATCCCCAAAAACGTGCAACTCATACTTATGTTATACGCGTAAAACCTTGTGGCCTCCATTCAAATTCCCAAGCCGTATCAAAAAATAATTCTAGTCGAGTTTTATGAAGTTGCCTGCGGTGGTTTCCCAACTCGCTCGGCATGATCTATTCTTTCACATGTGGCTCGCTCCGCAAAAAAAAGGAAGTGGTCGAGCATGAATTATGTACGAGGCCGATAATTCCCCCAAGAAGAAGTCCAACCGTGGAAAATGGTCCGAAAGCTGCTTTCAATGAGTTTTTATAATTTATCCTAATGGAAGATGCTCTCGCCATCGCCTACTTTTGACTTGACTAAGTTTTTACATTTACTGTTTTCACACATCAGCGAATTGATGACTCTGCAGTTAATGAGCTGAATCTAGGTCTGATAATTATTGATTTTCCCTAATTGTTTCTGCGAAATAAGCTTGTCAGACGTCAATATGTGTGAATAGTTGATCATAATAATTTTTGATTTTTTTTGTACGTCGCTTAAACACTAAAACATTTATATACCGCGAATAAGAAAAATACGTTAATCATTGCATATAGACCTGTCAAAAATGTCACTATTCGAACGCAGATAAATCGTCGGTTCATGCAATCGAAGAGGGACAACAAAAAGGAGAAAGAAACAAAAGGCCACCTGGCACGAATAATGCACAAAGAGAGAATATAAATCCTCGCGCAAGCGAATGGAAAGTGCATAAATCAAATGGACGCTCTTGGGCAAAAGGACTCATTATCGACGTGACGCGTGCTGAAGTGGATGAAAGGGTGAATTTTTGCTGTAAAAAAAGAGAAGATCAGAGAAAACATTCAAGGCCTCTTCATTTTCGAAAGCTGGAAAATTGCCGTAATTAAGGCAAGTCGGTACGGCAATTGGGGATTTCGCACTATTACGGTTTTCTTTTGCTTCGTAATGGCAAAGACTTTGAGAATGTGATTTCTCTTTTTATTTTGCCAAAAAGAAAAAAGGAAAAGGTTTAGCTTCGCATCAAGTTGAAGTAAACTAATTTTAAAGAACGGCCGCGATGTCAACGCGTCACTTTATCGAAAAATTGCAACTTTTCATGGCACACGATCGACAAGCACCTAAAACAAAAAGAGAATGTGATATTGAATTATTCAAGTATTGGCTAGCACCTTTATTTTCCTTCGTACGAGATACTGATTTTACAAATATGTAAATCAAAAAAGGTTGAAAGTTTTTTTTCTTCGGCCACCTGATTGCAAAGGTAACATTGGGTTCGCTTGTCCGACGTGTGCACATTGCGCGTGAGGAATCCTCGCCAAAGTTGTGTTTACTATTCCACTTGACAAGATGCTATTCAGAATTATTCCTTGTTGATTTTCGTCTTGTGGATTGTTGTTGTAGACCAACGCTGACTCGAGGGACATGCAAGCTCGACCTTCGATTTTTTCATACGAGCCAATTCGACGGGTATTGAAAGATATATTTTTTTTCTTTTCTTACTTGCTACTTCGCAATTTACTTTTTTCGGAAATATTTTGAGAGGTACTTTGCAATACCACTTAAGAATCTATCCTTGCAAGAATTTATTGTATTTTGTGAAACTTGATCTTTGAGTTCGATAGAATTAACCAATTTACTATTATTTTCATAGCAAAAATATCTGTCATTGATTGTTAACATATTTTTGTATATCAACAAATGATAATTATAGTTTTATTCCGTACAGTTCTAAAGAATAAATCAAAATGATTCACGATCTCTTTACCCACAACCATAATATAGTATTTTCGCTTATGGTAATTTCATTTATTTTGAATTAAAATGGAAACTCGACTGAATTGCTAAGAAGCCAAGAAATGGAGAACCGCGATTCTCCAGGGCAATAGAATAAACACTCGTTCCTTAGAATTTTCCAGACGCGCGCGACGTGTATGTGTAAAAAGGTTGTCTCAGCTCTCGACTCGAGCGCGAATATCCAATTCTTGGTGAAACGATGTTGGAGGGTATAAAGTAGGATAACTAACGAGAAGCTCCACTTGCTTTTTGCGTTCTTAATACTTTTTCGATATACAAGGTCGTATGGTTACAAGCTATTTTACACTAAATAAGAACGTACAGGATATTTACTTATAATATCCTTGTACCCGGGCGGATTGTATTTTTATTCCTTTTGCTTTTTCCTCAGAAATGTACTGAGTAATTCTTTGTTGAAGAATCATTGAACTGAAGTAGCATTGCCAGTAACGTTTCTACTTTTGTAAATAAAAAATATTAAAGATTATCGTTATTTTAATGATAAGATTTAACAAAGTATGACAATTTTCAATTCTAATTATTATTTAATTACTTATTGTATTTTATTTTTTTATTTGATTCTAGGAGAAAAATCAAATAAGCTAGAGCCCACCAAAGAAAGTAAAAAATCATCGGCCCCTGAAAAGTCACGACGCGCCGTGAGCTCTTGGTAAGCTTTAAAACATTGTCTGGTGGCACTCACATACATCGGTCCATCGGTAGCATATTCACATGTAAAAATAATATTGGTGTACAGGCGGGAAGCTCGATGGATGTCAGCGTGGTTGTATTTGTCGCGGCTTGGCTTATTATGGTAATGGACAACGTGACTTTGTTGTTCGACGAGTCGAACGCAACAATCTGGCAACCCGTTAATCGTACTCAGCTCGACGAAAACTTTTCACCCGACTGGATTGACCTTTCGCTCGCTGCCTTCTTCTCCGTTCTCATTATTATCACTATCGTGAGTATACTGCATCAAACAAAATCTTACTTTTCTTCTGTACGGCCAGTGAGAAAGAAAACGTCTGTAGTGTTGTTTTGCTTCCTTTTATCGAGCCGCTCGTAGCTTTGCCTTTTCTTTCATTCGCTTTTCCGCTGGAAGGCGAGTGTTGCGCTCTCACCTTTCATGGCCTCTTTTTACGCAAGTTTCACAAAATCTCTCGTTAAGCTTGAAAGTTTTGGCATCCACGCTACGACGTACATTGCAATTTGGAGTTTAAAAACTTCGCAGAGGAGACTAAAGTCTACTGTCGATTAGCAGAATAATTGCACTCGTATCGATGCGCGATAAAAAAGAAAAGTTGCGATTTCGAAATAGACATCCCAACTTAATAATATCCGATCAATTTACAGCTGGGCAACACACTCATAATAGCTGCGGTAGTAACAACAAAACGTCTACGCTCGGTGACCAATTATTTTGTATCCAGCCTGGCGACTGCTGATTTGCTGGTTGGCTTGGCCGTCATGCCACCAGCTGTATTTCTGCAGGTACGTATGTATCTGCGCATATTGGAATTCGTCGTCAGTAGCTGATTGATTAATTGATTGCGTGATGTACAATGACCGCTCGTGTATAGCATTGCCAGCCACAGGCTCGTGTAACGTCGAGCTCCTTTAGAACGAGGATTCAATGGGTGATCTTGGCGTGACCTGGAATTCGGATGCGTCGTTGGCGATTCAAGCTAATTAAATATGTCCTCGGTGCAATAATCAATGCGGAATTCCAATTTCGGAGAAGTTGTTATGAATCATTATGCGTATTAATCTTACTTGAGAGCGTTTATTTTGATGCGATGGACGTTCAAAGGCGGTCCTTAAGTTCGAGCTATATTTCGCACGATAAATGTGAGCTGAAAAATATTCTTGCCACGTCACCGCTCAGCCTTCGAGCAATAGTATCACATGATGAAGATGTCAATAGTCGCACGGCAGCTCCAGGATTGAGCGGATTTTTCTTAAAGGCATATATATTCTATACCGTTATAGTTTAATCTCATATATATATATATATATATATATATATATATCGGTGAGTCTACTAAACACTCTAATTTTTCAAGAGATTCCGATCGTACGTAGGATTGTAAATTTTCGAATAATAATATAAGGACTTTTATTTTTTTGTGTTATTTTAGAATATCGATGAATTGTATATTCCATCCTTAAAAAAACGAATTCACGAAAATTCGGAATTATTTCTTATTAAATTATTTATGGCAGGGACAAAGTAATCTCGTCAGCATGTAATAATATTCACTCTCAGCTGCTCGTTCGAACTCATCAATCGGAACTTCAAACGTGCTTGGAGCTGCTATACTAAAGCCAATAACACATACCAGCAAAACCGGAAACGTACGATGAAAGCGAATTGATTAATCGGTTGGCTAGCAAGACGCACGTATACAGTCATTGAATGCAGAATTCCAATTTCATTTTCATTTCCTCAATTTGTAATAACATTCATTTGTACAAAAATAATTAATTAACACCGTTTGACTCTTTGAACGTGTCATTTTCGTCAACTAAACTAAAGATATTAGCGGCTTTTATGGACGCTTGGCTTTGACACGTGGATTTAGTGCACACTCGAAGTAGATGCACGGACGCGCTGACAGTTCACCATTGACACGACCAACCTCTCAGGCTAATCGGATTATGGACTACCGGTTAATTTTTCTTGATTTATCGATTTTTACTGATTTTATATCTGAGGATTATCGCCTAGAGAAGCGCCAAGTAATTGCCTTTTTTTATATATTAACATGCATGATGACGTTATCACTAACGTCTCAATGAATATGTTATTGAGTATAAGCCTTGACTTAGAACAAATGAGATTGATATTTCGATTGAAATATTTAACAAATTAAAGCAAGAACACCAAAAAACAATACTTCTGACGTTTTTCCAAAAATTCAAGTAGTACAAATCGATAATAGTCAGGCAGTCCGCAAACAGCTGTGCGACAGAGAGCAGCAGAGTCGACTAGTCAGAAAAAAGCTCAAAACATCGTTTTCCTTTCAACGAATATTGAATTGGAAAAGATATTCCTATTTTCTTCAGTTGAAAATAAAAGTTCTTTCGCCGTATCTAGAATACTTACTTTAAGTTCTCCCTCCCCTCATAAATCAGTTATACAAGTAAAATATCCTTTTCGCTTTGGTGAATTATTTTGCCTCTATTGCAGATTCGGATGAGAAACTTTGATTAAACTGAACGTCGAATTTAATAATTCATCTTGACATCGAATTATTTTAATGTAAATGTATTTCAACTAAAGATTAACATTAAAATAGTTTTCGAAACTTAATGTCAGCAACAGCTAAGCAAACAAATTACAACTGTCTAAACAGCTATAAAGCAAAGGAAAGAAAGAAAGAGATTTCCGCGTGAACGGCTATAAGAGTTTAATAAGGAATTGTTTGCCTATAAATTCAGAGCTGATCCACAAAAGCTTAGCTCGCAAACGCGACGCTGTTTGTTCACTCGAAGCGCGTTTCACTTGTACGAAGAGAGACGCGAACGGAGAAAGAGAGACTCGGACAAACAATGAGACGACAACGGCGCATATTCGCATTCAAGGCCACGTAATTAAGCTCGTCTTTCAGACCTCGCAAGCTGACAAAATAAGATTGGCCTCTTTTGTTTTGGCTTTATTTTTGTATTGACCGCAAGTAATGTCTGAATGTTTCTTTCTTTGGAATTTCCGAATGACGAGTAACGAAAACTACTCAATAGTCCTGGAATTTCAATGGGCCACGCTTTTTGTTATAAATTTTCGTAACATCACCATGTAACGTTAGCACATAATCGCAAGAAACATACTTAAACTACGGATCTAGTAATTGAGTTCTTTGTCCAACAGTTGAACGGCGGTACGTGGGAGCTTGGCCAGGCACTATGTCGTTGTTGGATCTCACTGGACGTACTCCTCTGTACGGCAAGTATTCTGTCCCTCTGCGCTATATCCATCGACAGGTATAACACTAACAAGAAAAATTGTTTTTTCAAATGATCCCAGCTTTTTCGTTGATGTTGTCCTTTTTCATTGCAGGTATCTCGCAGTGACAAAACCTCTAACCTACAGCCGTCGTCGGCGTAGTAAACGCCTTGCCGGTCTGATGATCATCGCTGTTTGGGTCGTCGCTGGTGGAATAACATCGCCGCCACTTTTCGGTTTGTTTCCACGAGCGCGAAACTCAATCGAGACCGAAAAGGAATGCTCGTACAACATGGACTCGTCGTACGTGATTTTCTCGGCGATGGGCAGTTTCTTTCTACCATTGCTCGTGATGCTCTACGTTTACGGGCGAATATTTTGGGTAATCGCCAAGCGACATCGCAGCTTCGAATCGAGCGACACTGTCAGCGTGCCCGTGGATCATCACAAAAGGCGCAGCTTTGAGCTGTCTGCCAACGAACCGCGGATGAACCGACGGAATTTTCGCAGGAATTTATCCTCCGTAAGTCCTTGAGATCATTGTTCAACTGTTCCCTCACCTTCTTTTCACGTGCTCGAATGGTGCATCGTTCAAGTTTGTCAAAGCTGCAGTTCACGTCTGTCTGAGCCTGTGTTTTGCTACGCGAAAACGAGGCCTTTAATTATTTACGAGCCAATAAATTCCCAACAGCATCCAATTGCCTAGAAAGTAGCTAGGAGTACGCGAACAACGTCGATTGGCAAAGTGCAATCGAACAAAGTTGCGATCTCATGCTGTACACGCGTCACCTTCTCCAATAAACATTACAGAGTAACGAGCGCGGCAAAGCTACGGCAGCGGCGAAAACTTCGTCGCGTTTGTCTTTGGGCTCACGACTGTCCACAGCGTCGGTGTCGGAAAGCGCAGGCGCATCCGAAGCGATAGCCGCGGAGACGACCACATGCAAAACTTCTACAACACTAGCAGTCCCCGCGAAATTGCCCGTCGAACAAACGACTTCGAGCAGTGTTAGCCCGAATAAAAGGCCAATCAGTAGAGTTGGCACTTTGCGCACGCATCACCACAGCTGCATCAACAAGGTGACGAGGGAATCCAAAACTGCCGGTACTTTGGTGGGGGTTATCGGTGGTTTCGTCTTTTGCTGGCTGCCTTTCTTCATTCTCTATCTGGCCACACCGTTCATACGTGTAGAACCACCAAAACCACTTATGCCTGCACTTACGTGGCTTGGTAACTATTTTCATGTGGTTCTAATGCGAAATAAGCTACATAATAGTTTTCTAAATTTGTTGGAAAAAATTAGACTTACATTTTTATTTATTTGAAGAATTTTCTTTAACAAAACGAACATAAAAATCGCTTTATAGTCAACTGATAAAGAAATGAATTCGTATGTAACAGGTGAGTAGTAGTATCAACGTTTCGTTAGACATTTGCATGAAAACTTGAGTGTTCAAGTATTCGAATTTACGGTGTTTTGTAAAATTGCAGTCCTTGTGATATATAGGTGGAATTTCAAATTTTCAGGCTGGATAAACTCGGCAATAAACCCGTTCATCTACGCATTCTACTCAGCAGATTTCCGTATGGCGTTCTGGCGACTGACCTGTCGCAAATGTGCTCGCAGCAATTTCGATTCGAATCAGCCTGGGGAAATGCACAGTCGTGTTATCGTTAACTGGAATAGGCAAACTACGAGAAATTAAAGTCCGATATATTCGATAATTAATAAGCTTTTTCTCGCCAGTTTTATAAGGAAATAAAAAAATGGACATTGGACCGGCCGAATAATGTTTGTTCCGAGGAAGTTCAAGTTTTTCAAGTAAATCTTTTGTGCAAATAAGTCTAAGGCTATTCTATCGATTAGAAAATATAAATTAAACTCTGAAAAATTGTTGCTTCAAATAAAAAATTTATTAATACTTTATCCGTGTTGAGGATACTGACTTACGGCGATTGTCTATCGTCGTTTACTGTCAGACGCGCAAATCATAGACTCTACGAATTTTATCTAACGATCGAGTTATTTCAGACAGCAATGTACCTGAAAGTTCCGCCGAATAAAGTGATAATGTCAGCCAATTATTTTCAATTTCAACGAACTCTTCTTTGATAATCGAAATAAAAAATGTAATGAACTTTTCATGCGTTTGATATCTTGGTCAACATTTATTAACAATCACTCAACATACTGAACTCTATACAGTATTTTCTACGTAAATCAATCTAGTCCTTTATTTTTAGTGTGAAACCATTTACTGTTAAACCATCATCTAATTTCGTTTCCCCAACGAGTTTTAGATGTAGTAAGCTTTACCAACTACGAGTAAAATAAGCCTAATGTTAAATCATACAAGAAAAAATGCTACGTTTGTACAGCGAAAAGCAATTCTATTGTAGCGAATGAAAAACACTTAAAACATATATGAACTTTGAATAAATAAAATAATGTTTGATGAATGAATGGAAGCATATTATAATCGATTCTGCTATACATGCTCTATGAAACATCGCGAAGCTCTTTTTTATAAAGTTTCGATTATGCTCTAATCCAAAAAGCAAAATAGTTCAATGAATCATTAAAACCGATTATTTAGATAAATATTTTTCTTTGCATACTGTCATGCAGTAGAAGGCACTATATTACAACAAAATGTACACGGTTGTTTACTGAATGTATTTTTTAATTTTCTTTGCCAATGATTGATATTTTATATTGTATTCCTAGTTGAATAAATTCTCAAATCACTCTCTTCATTTGTATTATAATTTAATTTAATTCCCTTTAATTAGTGTTATTTTATTTCGGAATTTTCAGAATTAAATTACGCGACTTTTCATTAGGTAAGTAAATTCAAAAAATAGTTATTCGAAAAAGATGTCTTCATAACGAACTAAAAATAAAATGTAATCGTAAATTGAATTAATGATACATTTTAAAATGAAAACGATCATATACGGTTACTTTAGAACCATTTTCGAATAGGATTGATCTAGATTACTTGTATACAAAATAAAAGATATTCAAATATTTTCTTCATATTATTTTATTATCTTGTAAACGCATAAGAAAACATCAAAATGTACAAATTATCAGATATTTAATTTAATCGATACTATATTCAACATGAAAAATACAATAATAAAACTGCAAGCAATAAATTACAGATAACGTGCCAATAATATAATCGATATTTCTAAGATGAATTATAAAAAGAAGTTATTTACGTTACAAAAATATAATACAAGTGTAGTCAGTTTTTGTCATTCAAGGAACACATCATGACAATTGCAATATAATTTCAATAATAATAAAAAGATTGCACTGTCATTTTAATTTTTCCTCTTGAACTTCATATATACAGTCAATTTTGTTATACATTTGTTACACGTTAAGCAAGTTAGTTGAATTAGGACAAATGTTCAATTACGACTCGTACCAATAATATTATATTTTCTAAGCCTTCATTTTGCATTGTAAGATTAAATGTAGTTCAATTATAAAATATATTAAATATATCTATCATATGTCGATTCTATTGTAATCTATAAAATCTTAAAACTATATTATTTATTACAACATAACACAATATACTTATACAGTAAAGAATGAGAGTGACTAACAGAGAAGAATATGATTCTGCAATGATAGTCAATGATTAAAATATTCCATCAATTTATAATAATTTCAAACTATGTAAAAAGAAAAAATATATCTATATATAATGCTCAATACTTCATCAACCTCACTAGGGCATCACATAAATATACTCGCTGTATAGTCTTTAATACGAAAGTAACATATGAACATTTCTTAACTCTTGTGTGCCAACTGGTACAGTAATAACTTGCGAAGGCCCTTTACTGGGGAAAGTAACTTCAGCCGTAACTGGCTCGTTTGAAGCATTAAATGCTGCAGTTATGTGCCGAGCTGGAAATACAGCGAAATCTGATTCCGCTAATCCACCTAACGTTCGCTTGAGCGTCTCTTCACGCACCTGAGACTGCAAACAATTAAAAATAAACTTATCGAATGTCATTAGAGTGATGTTGCATCGACAATAAATCATGACTTACGTTAAGCTCTGCAATGCGATCTTGAAGGGATCTCAATTTGATTTCTCTATCTAACAGTTTATAACCAGGCATTGCTTTATCTAATAAAGGCGCTTCGGTTGCTAGAAGAAGTTTCTTGCCCGTCAAGTCTGGCACCTCTGGGAAGATAGTCAGTTTCTTCATCTCCTGTTTGGATACCAAATAATGTTATTAGTATACAAATGAACGATAGATTAAAAAATGAACCGGTTGTACCCGAAGTAATTCAGCTCTCTTCTGAACCAGTTCTTTGATCTTCAGATCCTCCTCAGACTTGGTCTTGACTTTAGGCAGTGGTGGCAACAATTCCAATTTTTTCTGTAAACTCTCGTTGAGAAGATTCCGTTTCTGTCGCGATTCTTCCTTCAGTGCTGCGCGCAAGGCCTGTATTTTGTCGTACACCTCACTCTCGAGCATTGGAGTGCCAAATGATGGTAATGTGCTACTACTGCTGATATTGATAATACTTGAAGTACCATCACCACCAGGAGTACTTGTAATGACACCTTTTTTGCCACCAATAGATTTGAGCTTCTCTTTAAGTTGGCCTTTCTCTGATTCCAAACTGTCAATGTCAGTTTGAAGATGATCCATTGTTTCTTCGAATTCTTTTTCCTGAACCAATCAAGCAATGATAGGATAATTAATTATCTTTCTTTCAAAATTGGAAATAATTAAATAAAAGTATCTTTGTTATCGATAAAATCATTAATTTTAAAGTATAATAACGGAAGTTGTGAAAAGATAAGGAACCGTACCTTTTTCCTTAATTGGGTTTGAACCTCTTCCAAGTTTCTCTTAAGTTTTTCAATAGCCAACTCATGTTCATGCTGCTGACTTGTCAAACGTTTTTCAGCCAATTCCTTCCTCAAAATCATTTCTGACAATTCTTCTTGTTTCTCTCTAAGAGCTAATTTCATTTCGCGAATGTCACTGTCCTTGGATTCTAGTTTCCTAATGAATGCAAAAAATCACGAGATTTACCAATTTTTCTTGTGTATATATCATCGAAGAAACATATTCAAATCTTTCAGCTTTGATGAAATATATTAATGGTAAAAACAAATTCATAAAAGTATAATCGGCTGAATATTTTCTTTTCATAAATAATTGATTAATAAAAAATGCAATTAAATTGATTAACTGACCTTGCAAGAACTTTAGTTTCTTCAAGTTCCTTACGATTAGCCTGTGCTCTAAGGAAAATAGGACTATTCTCCTCGACATTGTCATTCTTACGATGAGCCGTACTACCACTTATAGCGAGCTCATTTTCACATTCAGTCATTCTTTCGGCAAGATTTGTAGATACCTTCTGTATGATCGCAAGGCTAGCTTTAATAGTTGCAATTGCTCCAATATCATCGGAATCGTAAATCTTTTCTGTTGACGTTGCTGCCATTTCCTTCAATCTCGATGCGCTTAAGCCTTTCTCCAAATCTGTTTTATTCATACGAAGAAAGTAATAAAATGATGAGTCGAAAATTAACACTGAATTATTTAAGTCGAAGATCTGCATATTATTGTTTATATGAATATTTATGTGTAATAGGCGTAGATAAATGAAAAGATTTTTTTCGAAATTGATATGGAATGAAGAGCGGCTCGTAAGCAAAGTTAAATACAAAAATTATTATAAATAAAGTCCGCTAATAAATTCGAGTGCAAGAATATTTATCGATATATTTCAATTACAATAACAAGGTTTTTTCAAATAAATAAATTTGTTAGAATTCTTACCACCACTTGTAAGTATACTCTGTAGCGCAGTTTTACTTAAATCTTGAAGTGTTTTCATGAGTTTGGTTGCGTGCTGGTAGCACGTGACAATTTGCTCATACCAAGATTTATCGAGACCCAAACTTGTCTCGTTCGGAGTCATGACAACAAGGAATTCACGCGGAACACGCCGTCGTGCGGATTTCAAGTTCTGCTGCACTAAATCGCATACATTTTCTACGTGCTGACACAGTAGACCCATATCACCTGGCTCTCCGTCTATCAAGTTCTTGATGGCTGACACGTCTGTCACTAGTGCTTCGCAAGCAGCTCCCAAACATCTAAAATTATGAGAAATTAAAGTGATTAATACTTTATTTTTAATAATAAATTTTAATATCGATAACTTTTCGACCTACCTAGTACCATTGACAACGAATTGAGATTGGTTTGTAAGATCCTCCTCTCCAAAGTAAATACCGTAAATAATAAGAAAATATGAGCAGCACTTTTCCGTAGCATCGAGCGAAAGATTTTCATCGAGCTGATCTCGTTTCGCTAAGTCAATTAAAAAGTTGATAGCTTTTTCTTGGACAGCCATTTCCGGATAAGCGCTTGCCACTTTGAGTAAATTGTCAGGAGAACAGACTTTGAGTGCTGTTTCAAACGAATAAAGAGCCGTTTGTAAGGCATACATGTGAGAACAGAATCTAGATCTGAACGAACTCTGAGCAACTGATTCTCCTTTCAAGATTGTTGCTCTGGAATCAAATTCAACGATTACTAAAATTATTTAATGATGATGAGAAAATGAAGCAAGTAGGACCTACTTATCAATTTTCTCCACGTGCTTATATTTATCAAGAACTTGAGAAATTAGTATTTCTGTTTTTTGAATCATTCTGGGTATAAAAAGTAACATTAAAATAGCGTCGTGATCACCGCCACGAGTCATAAAAGCAGGAGGCATAAAAGATAATAAATATCGAACGTGGGCACGAGCTTCTTCAGCATCTAGGCGTCTTAATTCTAAATCTACAGCCTTTGTTTGTGCTCTCGTTTCGGCAAAAGTCTTTTGGAAATCAAGAATCTCCGCAAGTTGTTGTTCCGTTCCTAGAAAAATAAAAAAAAAAGCACTTAATTCAATCTTTATCTAGATAGCTATTAAAAGTGACGACAATTGATACAGCCATCAAACAGCAATGCAAGCCTACCTTTAGCAGCAGTCTTGGTCGATTCGGTAGACTGCAATCGATTTTGTAGTTCCAAGCACTGTTCTTGTAACTTTTGCGTGAGTTGGCGAAACTTGGTAATCGTCATCTCTCGATCGGACAAAGTTTCAAGGGCTGCATCCCGTTGGCGTTGGGCATCGCGTGCAGCCGCAAGAGCCATATCTAACTCCTCGCGAAGTTCCATCTCGAGCTCCTTCGATGACTCGGCAAGCTGGTCGGACATATCCTGTCAAATCGTTCAATTAGCAAACTTTGTCGAGTATGAGTTTTAAAATAGAGTGTTACTGAGAGAAGTTTGATTATTAAAGTAAGTAAATAGAAAATGTGCGTGAAAAGTATGAACCTGAAGAGCTTCTAAATCTGAAACAGCTTCCTCCAACTCGATAACTTTCTCTTCCAATGCTATTTTACGTTCACCAAGAACTTCTACCATTTCTTCGGCACCCAAGGCAGCGTCAACCTTAAAATGCACATACATAAGATTCAATTGAAATCTTGTTAACAAAAAATTTCATTTTATCAAAGAACTTACTTGCTCTTGTAAATCAGCGATTTGATGCTCCATCTCTTCAACGCGAGCCGAAAGTTTCTCTTTTGTCCTGCTAAGTTCTAAAATCTCCGATTTTTTTTGCTCGAGATCTTTCTGCAACTTTTGAAACTCATGCTTCTCATGAGCCGATAAGTCTCTCATTCGAACAAGAGTTTCACGGAGCCTGGCATTTTGCTGTTCTAATTGTTTAACCTCGAAACTACTCGCCCCAGTTACTGATGGAGTTCCCGACATCTGTAATAATTAAAAGTGCACACTCAAAAATAACTCTTCTTTTAAACGTGATGAAAATTTCATATGAATTGTACCTTTTCTGACATCTCATTGCGTAAGATTTCCAGATCAATCGTTTGCTCCTCAAGTTTTTCTTTCAATTGCTCTAATTCAATCTGTAAAGTTTCAGCTTTTTCTTCGGCCATCTCTTTATCTAACGTAGCCATTTCCACAGTTTCGGCTAAATCTGCCATTTCATCTTGATACTGTTCTCTTGCTGCATGTGCATCGCGAGCTTCTTGTTTTGCTCTTTGCAATTCTCGTTGCAGACTTGCCTATATAACAAATTTATAAATGTATTGTAATTTTCATTTTTCAAAGAATACATGTGCGCAGAATTACTCGTACCTGACTTTCCATTACTTTATCTTTAAACTCGATGAGCTGCTCCAACTGTATTTTGATCTTCTCGAATTCCTTCATCTTTTCTTTATCTTGCATTCGTTTAACTCGCAGTATTTCAATTCTTTCAGTAAGATCTCGAATCTACAGCAAACATTAACAATTAATTACCGCTTGCATCATAGAGTATCATAACATAATTTGTGTTAAAAAACCTGAGCCTTCAGATTCTCATTATCCTGCTGGAGTTGCATATAAGTAACTCGATCCTCTACTGAGATAGGCGTCATGTTTGGTGTAACCATCGCTTGACCAGGTGTAAACTGCGGCTTGAGAGTTTCCACAAAACCAGTCTAAATGACAAAAAGAAATATAAAATAAACATCATAGAAAATGTATAACAACGCGTAATGTAACAGATGTTCTTCTAGATCTACAACTTTGTTCGTGTACTCTTTTAGTGCACGTTATAAAAGAGAATAAATAAGAAAACAAATACTCCTTTTATACATTCCTCTGTAAAATTTTTTTGAGCTTTCGTGTTCTCATTATCTAAATGTTATTTTTTATACATTCATGTTGAGGGCTCAGGAGTTCAGGGTTTATCTAAGTTATTTTTCTTTTTTACTAAGAGAACGTTGATCATCTATATGAAACTAAAGGCTAACAAGTTTTATAATAGTTTTCTTTTTTTCAACAACGCTCCCTTTTCAGTTACAGAGTTTTCTATTTATATATATATACAAACTATTAATCGGGTAATCATGTTATAAAATACACCAAAAAAGAAGCTGTATGCCAAAAAAAAATAACTTTTTTTAAATTGCATTAGTTTAATAGAATTCATCTAACAATCACATCAATGAACACATCGTCCATAGTGTTAATGCAACCAACAAAAATCCTCAAACCTGATAGTTCGTACTTGGCAACATTATTGTCTACAAAAGCATCGTAATTATTTGTATAATTTGAATGCCTCGTACGAACTGAAGATGATGACATAAGGAGAGACAAAAAAAAGGAGGATGATGATGACGATGAGAGATGATGAGTCAAGTAGACATTGTTATTGTTACAACACAGAGCGGCAAATATTTTTGTGCCAAAAAAGTGTCAGCTGTAAAGTAATTCGCTAAAGATTACAAAGTTACTTATAGATGAAGGAGACGATGTTATGGATTGAGATAAACAGAACTATTGAAAGATACTATAATGTATAGTAAGGTCAATTGAATAGCCGTGTGCATTTTGTAAAACAAACAAACCAAAAAACCGTCAGCCCAAAACGACGATAAGCTGCAGTTATTAATTGTTGACATAATATGTTAAATAAATAAAAAACTGAATTCGCTGATGTAAAGTATATAAATGTAAACGAGCGAGCGTGTAAAAAGGAACACAGTTATAAGAGATATATATGCAAGTTTCCGAATAAATAGATATAAAGGTATATGAGAATTGATTAATTACATTGTCGTGGTCGCCAGGGGCCTTCGGCATTTTGCCCGGTGGCGAGCTCGTGCTAGGTACCCTCTGAAACACGCACATGTACATATTTGTCCCTTTATTTAGCCGGCCATTCAAAAGTGCTTGTTTTCATTTTTTCCACACACAGATAAAGAGATGCCCTTTTTTAATTCATATCAATAGATGCGTAACAGAGAAAGAAAAAGGTAAAATATATAAGGTCAGGTCACAATGCACAGCTATTCGATCGCAAGCTGTAGAGTTTACGATGGAAACAAAAGAGAGAGATAGTTATTCAGTTGCAGTATTTCCGTGCAAAAATACCCTTTGATCGTATCCATTGATTGTTGTAACCCCAAGTTGTAGAAAGAGTGATAGGTTCATAGAAGGATTAGCTTTCAAGAAAGAAAAAAATATTTTAATTCATTTATGTCAAATAAATATTGAATACAAAAAATTTGGAAAATTTTATGTCATTACTCTTTGAAAACAAATTAACAGTTTTATGCTAATACAAAATAAACTTTTGATACAAAAAAGTATTTATAAAATTAAAATGATCATTGATCGTGAATTATTCCTTCTTTTCAAGGATCAGTATTCGACTTCCAAATGAGAATTGTCGATAGTATACCAACAATTCATTGGTTATTCACAAAAATCTATGCATCATTACCATTTCAATCTCATCCGACCAAAAATCAAGAAATACAAAATAAAAAACCAGGTTTTAAGTTCATAAGATCAATTACTATAGAGAGGAGAGAAGGGAACACGGATCGACACGTCCTTTTCGATATAAAACTCAAACAATACCTCGACGAAGGAAGCCCTCTTCGTGGACATTGGAGCAGGTATAAGAGATTCACCACCATCTTTACGCTCGTGACCAATACTACTAAGATTCTCTGTACTTGGGGCAGCTAATTGCGTCCTGCTACCGGCCAATGACATCCTCGAGCTGTGGAAAATATAGTACTTTAGAATTATGTGAGTTAGGTAGATGCATCACGATGACAAATGTTGTTTTAAAGAGATTAGAGTGATAGTAGAAGATTCATAATTAATTTTGAAAATATTACATTGTAGAGTACCGATTTTATAAAATTAGCTACAATTTTTTATTACGTTCCTTCTTGCACCTCCTAATGTTAGTTTATCGGTTAAAAATATTATACTCACTAAGTTTTCATGACAGCTTCGATCGAGTTATGGAGTAAATTCTTTTTAGTAACACATAGAGAATAGAACATATTTAATTTAACAATCTTGTAAATAGTTAAAATAATCACAAAGCTATACTTATTTATACCGCTTATTTTCTAAGATACCAAATTCAAAATCAAATTCATAATGATTGACTCTTATTATAAACGACAAGCTCAGATCACTGTAATCTCTTATTCATAATACTGTAAAATCAAACAATATATAGCAACAAAAACAAATAATTTATAATTATGCATGTAGCGTGCATTTTTTGACAATAAATGACGTTGATATTATGTTGATATTGATGACAGCTTATATCGTATATAATGTGCTATACAGTGGAAAGACTTCTGAAAAGTGTCTGCTAGACATATGACTGTATTGCAAACAGAAACCAATCGGATCCTCCAAGTAAGTAGAATTCAAATTACATAATCTTAGATTATAGTAAATATTAAGTCCATAAGCACAAAAGATGAGAAAAGATTGCTGTATATTCACAATGTACTCAAAAACTTTCAAAGTAATTTCTGAAAAATTTTTTGTCTCAACAACAACACCATAGTTTTACAAAGACACAAGCACAAATAAAGCTTTTTACGTATTGCATTTTTTTTGTAAAGCAAATTTCGTGATGAATAGTAGGAGAGAATATGACTAATTTTTCACTCTGAATTCCATTGTGTTTCTTACCCTGAAAGTTTTTCTGTATGTTGTAATACTTTTGCAGGTGACGTTTTTCTTCGTACTCTTTACAAAGCAGCAAAGATATTAAAATTTTGTTAATTTCTATTGAATTCGAGCACAGCCAATGTTTTTTATATTTCAGTAAAACACTTATTAAAAAAATTTAAAAAAATGTATGACTCATCTAAAAACTTACGCAGTAGGTTGATTCCGTTGACGTACAGCAGCACTGAGATGAAATTAATAGTTAAGCCTACTTCATTTTACATTATTTTTTGAGATATACACAAAATAATTTTCTTTTAACAGATGCATAATATATTTCATCATTATTAATCAATTAAATTATGATTTAACACAATATTAAGTTTATTTTTCAATAACTAAAATAACAAAAATATTATACATCTGATTATAAACTATAGAATAACAACGATATTCAACTGAAGATCACAGGAAGAGATAAATTAGTTTGGAGAAACTATGAAAAATGGTTACTTGGGGATTTGAATATAGACTTTAAAATTTTATCAAACAGTTGTTTATACCTTGTCAATCTACTTCGAGCCCTTGATGCACCAGCCTCATCTGGAGTATTGAGACCACTAGCAGCTGTTGAAGATGGACTCACAGTATCTGTTCTATTTCCAGCATCATCAATCATGATCAATTGTGTCTGACGCACAAACATTCCATGGTTTTCTGCACACTAAAATATTACACAAAACTTTAAAACCTATGCACCACAATATAAAAATTCTTTGACTTACTAATAGTGAGCCATAAAGCAATGAAACGGAATAATCCAAAACTTGAGTTATACACAAAATCATGCAAAGGAATTTAATATTATGATAATCACAAACTTTACCTTAAAATAAATTTGGCCTTTGATGGTGCCATTATTTTTGCCCTTAGGTTCATCTAGGACTACCCCAATCCACTTGCCAGCTGCAAATTGAGGGTGTCCAATGTAGGCAATTACACCCTGGCAATCCTTGCCCATAATTTCAACGCGCTGACCAATTTTCAGCGACATTTTGATATCTATTTTTGATTAATTCTTTTCACAACATCGAGATTTTAGTTGTCACCAGTTGGACACCATCTCCTGGATCTAGTGCTCACTTGATCTTACATTCTTTTCGGAATGTCCATGATGAAATCGATTGCTTCGAGTTTATGTCTTCGTTAATAATTGAAGAAGTTTCGATAACAAAGTGAAAGGATTGCAAAATTGCAAAATCAATAAATTTTGAGAAATGAACATTGATGTCAATTTAGGTTAACTATATTGAGCCCAGTGCTGGGCTGAATTCGCAATCGTTTCTTGACTACCTTCAGATCGTCCACTCTGCCTCCCACTTCGTTCTGTTCACCGCGCTTAATTCATATTTAATGAGATGATTGAATAGATATATACACAGTGTAATTAAAATTAAAACGTGAAAAATATTTGGTTTTGGTAAATTGATATTATTTGTAATATCAACAGCCGAGTTATATTTCAAATATACCATTTTTAGGAAAAAAACAATGGCTATTTTATTCAGATTAGACGTTTAAAATACAAAATTAATGTTAAAATTTATAAATTATGTAAGCTGCGCGTGTGAGGGTTAAAAACCAACTTTTAACTACAGAGTAGATGACCTGAAGGCAGTCAGGAAACTCGAAGCGAGCAATTCGATTTGGCCCAGCACTGAATAGTAAACATATGAGTCTAATTGTATCGGATCGTCTGTTGAGTGTCTACTGCACTCCAACAGTAGCTATTTCGTATGTACAAACGTGTACTATCTGGTACTATGCACCGCCGCGCATGGTATCTCACGAACCATCGCAAGTCAATCCTTTTCTTTAAGTAACCGAGAGTTATAGTTATGGACTTAATGATAACAGGATGAATTAGCAGGATAACCTGCACTCATAACACCTGACAATGGAGTCATCATCAACACATCAATATGTTTGACACCATAAGTGAAAAGAAGCACCCATGCACTCTTGAAAATTACAAGTGTCGATTGTCATACGCCAGTTGAATTTTTGTTTGATTGCATTTACAAACGTTTTTTTTACAAGGATCTCATTACACTTTTACGTGTTCTTCCTACCTTGAACTGTGTTCGTTTTCTTTTTTTTTATATTTACAAAATATTTGCTCAAGCTATACTTTATCTTTCTTTTTGTAATCAATTGTGTTCAAGTATGTATGCATAATTAAGACTGATATATATATATATGTGTGTGTGTGTGTGTGTGTGTATACATATATATATATGGCGCACTAGCAACATAAGCAATAAGCAAAACAGCTTGCCCAAGCATGCGACTTGTTAATAATCTGGAGCAGCAATCAACAAAACATTATCAATATAAATAATTATGATATGCTGCAGTGATAGATATTACAGTTGTCAGTAATATAAAACAAAATATACTAGGCTTTGCAAGAATGTTGATATTGTAAAAAATTGTGGCAGCAAGTTATTGTGATATGCATAGAAATCTTAAAAACAATCAAATTTTGCTATCGAGATGTTTGGTACTCCCAGAGATGCTGTGAGAGTCAAAGTTAAGGTAATACATTTATGGCTTTTCTGGAATCCTAAGACCGGCAAACATATGTTTATCTTGCCAAACAGTGTGTGAACTCATCTTGTACATATATTTACATTAAGATATACTCTATTTCAGAAGTGTGAAACAAAGCAAAAACCAGAGTATAGAAAATTTAGTGTGGACCCTCAAATAACATCGATTGAGGTTCTTCAAAGTATTTTAATAAAGGCATTTGATATTAAAGGGTTAGTATTTTATATTTACTCCTTAAGCTTACAATAATTAGTATAGTTCACAAATGGTCTCTAATTTCAGAGAATTTACAATTTCGTATAGAGCAATAGATGATTATGGGGCAGAGACATATTTATTTCTTTTATCTGACTGGGACCTTGATGCTGCTTTTATAAGGTAGTATCATATTTTGCATATCATGTCTTTTGTTCTGATCTCTTAATTATTTATCACACTTATTTTACAGTGCATCTGAACCATATCTTTATCTACAAGTAAATGTGAAGCCTTTTGGGGAAACCAGTGAGTGTGAAGGTGATTGGGAACATAATATACAACATGTGGCATCTAGAACCGAACTGGGTTTTGCACACAAGGCCCCCAGATTACCTGATATTATTATGAATAGAGTAAATATTAAAAAATATAATTTAAAAACTACAATGTATGCATATTTTCATTTTGCTTTTTGCTATTTAGATGGAAAAAACTTTAAACTATGTACAAAAGGCATTAGGCAACTTTGGTGAAGATACAAGTGCTAGTGCACAACCCCCTCTTCCTCCTTTAACAGATGCTGAGTTTCGCAAGTTTTTAGATCCTATTGGGCAAATTATACAATCCAAAGAATTGAGAGCTGTAATTTATTTTGGTGGTATTGAACCCAGCCTAAGGAAAGTTGTTTGGAAGCACATCCTTAATGTATACCCCGATGGAATGTCAGGTAGGGAGAGAATGGATTATATGAAATATAAAGCTCAGGAATATACCAATCTCAGAGATGCTTGGAAAAATTTAATGCAGAGTGGACAGAATGTTGGAGATTTAGGTTTACTTTTCGATTATAATCATATACTGCATATTGTAAGAATGGTAGATTAAAAAATTTATTATTTCATTGTAGCATATGTCACAAGTATGGTAAGAAAAGACGTTCTCAGAACCGACCGACATCATAAATTCTACGGTGGTTCGGACGACAATCAAAATACGGCGAGTCTTTTTAATATTCTCACAACGTATGCTTTAAATCATCCTTGTGTTAGTTATTGCCAAGGAATGAGTGATCTTGCCTCACCGCTTTTAGTTACTATGCGTGACGAAGCGCAAGCTTACATTTGTCTTTGTGCACTTATGAAAAGACTTCAGAATAATTTTATGCTTGATGGAATAGCAATGACTACCAAGTTTGCGCACTTATCCGAAGGTATGTAACAAAAACTAAAAAGATTGGTGGTTACAAGTTTACCACTTGAACTTTTCATTTGTGATTTAACTCGTCAGGTCTTCAGTATTACGATCCAGAATTCTATGCATATCTCAAATTGCATCAAGCCGATGATCTATTATTTTGCTACCGATGGTTACTTCTTGAAATGAAACGCGAATTCGCACTTGACGAAGCAATGCGAATGTTAGAAGTTTTATGGGCTTCCTTACCGGCATCGCCCCCACCCAATGGAGAACTTCGACTGTTTGAAGTTAAATTTCCACCTCCATCACCACCTCCCAGCCCAAATATCAAGCAAATCAGAGAAAATGCTTACACCAAAGTTTGCGCGCTGCGACGACAAAGTTCATCGGCAAGCATACACAATGCGAGAAGACGAACTGTTAGCACGAACGACGCTTTGCAGGAAAGTAGAACGAACGAAACTCTAGGTCCAAAACGGTAATTTATTGATTTTTTAATTCAACCAATGTTCCTATTATTGAATTGACATTTAAAAGAATACAATTTACATAACAGAGCAACGCAACAACCACAATCAGAACCGCAAAATGAAAGTCTGGACGTAAGAAGAAACCGCAAAAATACTCCAACCGAAAAGTGCCTCAGTGTAGACTCAGCGTCAAGTCAAAAAGTGAACAAACGAGTAACATCATTGCTGGACCTAACCGAGAAGCTGGGCTCTTCGAGTAATCTCGACCAGCAGATGAAGAATCAGGCGACTAAATGCGCGCGTGTCGTTAAAAATCTCAACGAATTTTTAAACTTCAACAAAAGTAGGATCATGCCAAGCGAGGAGTGCGAAGTTGTGACAAAAGTTACGAACGAGGAGGGTGTTATTAGTCATATAAAGGATGAATCAAATTCGCCCGAAGATTTAACAGACTTTTTCCCAATGACTACGTCCATGACGAGGGAATTGCGGCTTGAACTTGAATCTCTTGATCGACAGGTAAATTGATAGAGAACATGTAAATCGTGAACACATTATAAGATATTTTTTTAAATGTAGGTTTTCGGACCACCGCCGCCAGTCACTGAGCAAGTTTATGAATGCACAACGCCCAAACAAGAAAACGAAGTAGTAGAGAGTGAAACTGAACGAGAATTACCCAAATGTAGCCCAGCCATGGACGTCTTCGTCTGGGAGAATCCTTTACATGTATTACAAAACAAAAACAATGCAACGACCCCCGATGAACAGGCTGATTTGGAATATGACGGTGAAATTTTTGAAGACCAAAACGGAGTCAAATCTGTTACACCTATACGTTTATTAAAGCGCACAACACGGTAACGCACTTCGAACAATTTGCATTCTCAGACATAAAATAAGATTTTGTTGTGATAATATTGAAAAGTATAAATACAACTAATATGATTGTAATTACAATGTATTCCATTAACGGAATGAAACGTTATTTTTGAATTAGGTCCGAAGAAGTTTCGGATAGTGATGGGACAGACAGCTGGCCTCAAGAGCCAATTCTTCCCGACACAACGCTAGCAAATTTACCCCAAGAGCATGCTGAGGAAGCCACCGAACTAACGAATCTTATTCCTGCTGGCACCAGTATTGATGATCATCTCGGCACCGATAACTTACCACCTCCAAGTGAATTCGGTGGTGGCAATCCTTTCTTAATGTTCCTGTGTATAACGCTGCTGCTACAGCACAGAGACTTTGTTATACGCAATAAGATGGATTATAATGAAATGGCAATGCATTTTGATAAAATGGTGCGACGCCACAATGTGACCAAGGTGTTGAACCAAGCCAGACAACTATTCGCGGGTTACTTAAAGAGGCATGCTAGTAAGTCATCGGAGTTTGTCAATGTATGAAAAATCTTTATTTTTGGACTTGTGAACAGGTCATAAGATCATTAAAACCTAAAAATAGACGTATTAATAAACTTGTTTGGGTTTGAACATTATTATGATTATGTAGCCAATCGAAAACGAAGCACATGTCTTATAGTTTCTTAAAAATAGAACCTCATAGATTTTTCAGAATAAAAGAATGCAACACAAGTATTTCCAAAGTACATTATTATTTCAGATTAAATTCCAATTGTTTTTACGATTTCATTTGCATTGCTGTAAACGATCGATTATTCCAATTACCGAATAATTTAATTTGTGATAATTATGCTAAATTTATTTTACAAAATATGTACAAAGTCAAATAAAAATGGAGATAAAATATTTATTAAACTAATAACAATTTGTTTCAATTATTTTTTATTTCTTTTTTTACATCAAAAGATTTCATGTTTTATCAATCGCTGTAGAATATTATCATTATAATTATTAAATATTGAATCTTAAGTGTGTAACGAATAATATTGAAACTATAATACATCAATAGACATTTATCGAAGTATCATAAAATTTAGTAATACATTGCTATTCTTTAAATTTTATTTTACGTAAAACAAAATGAAATACTTGCAAATTTACTCGCATAAACTGATTTACAAGAATTTCCATCAGCATGATAAACTATTTACATTAAAATTACTTTATTTGCGCCTATTGCCACCTCCAGCCAGAATAGTAAGAATTCTAACAAAAATATTGATGGTGTCCAAGTAGATTGAAATAGCGCTATAATATGAAGTATATATTTATTAATAAGCAAACTACAACATTAATTTATTATGTACTTCAAATAAACTGATGAACTTACTTGTTAATTGGATCAAAGGGAGCGATGGAATATTGGTTGTATTGTGGTTGAGTCTCAGCTCGTCGTATAATGCGTTGAGTGTCATACAGTAAGAACATGGAAAACAGGATTAAACCACCGTATAGCGCAATAGAATGAAGGCCAGCACCAAAAGCTGTTGTTGGTGGTAAGAACATTGTTCCAATAGAACTGCAAAACACCACTCCAAGACCGATAGCAAGAGGTCCTCCCATATTTAGGAATTTTTCACTAGGAGCCGAGACTGCTACAGCTGACAGACCACCAACCACACCAGCTGTATACCAAGCAGCCCTCATGACAAGAGTACCTCCAAGTAAACACATTGGTGCCAAAACTGCACCAACAACTGCTGTATGCAGTAACCAAGCTGCTTGTTTAGCTCCAAAACCTTCCTTGTATGGTATACTCTGGGCCACCATCCCTGTACCAATCATTGCTGCCATTGTGCCAAATAATGCCATCCAACCTTGTCTCATGACTAGATTCATCATAGCTGGAGATCTCAAGCAAAGTACTGCTGATGCTGCACTTGTGAGTACTGAGGCACCAAAATACATGTATGTTGCTTGAATACGGTCTCTTACGTACTGAGGCCATATTCTGAAATAAACAGATTATTATTACATATATTATTGCAAAACTTTTACCAAATTGTTCTTATGTTATGAAATTTATATTGAAAGATAGTAGAAGGTGCAATCACACAATTTACAAACTTGTTTAACAATTTCATTGTTGTGTACACAATAAATATATTATGCAATCATAAATAATAAATGTTAATCAGTGAACAGATATATAAATTTGCTTACCCAACTTTATCTATGGCACCTGTGCCAGATGAGAGACCCAGACCATAGAAACAAAGTGCTCCAATTCCAAGAGCAGCACCTCCAGCGACAGCTCCTTTTCCAATGTTGAATGCTTCACGAAAAGAAGCATAGTTGATATAAATATATGCAATAGCACATATTGCATGATTCTATGCAAGATTGTTGCTTACTAACAATTTAGCTAAATTAAATAGGTATAAAAAAAAGAAAATTAATTACCTGTTTCTCCAGCTGGAGCCATAACCTGCTCAGTGATACTGGTACGTTTTCTAGTTGACCTTGCAAATGTACTACGTCCATCATTAGATAAAAGTCTAACTGCTTGGAGTTTTGTGAGTTGAGGTGTGGCTGATGGTATTTTGAATAATGTCTTGGCTTGTGGTACAAGTGTACCTCTACACACTTTTAAAAGTAGCATTTTTCAAGTATTGTCTTTTATCAATCACTGTAAAAATGTGAAAAGCATAAATAATTATTAACAGAAATTAAATACTTCATAATTTGATCAAACTTTACGAATAGTAATATGCAGTGTTTGCAATATAGAAAAGAGTTAATACTAGAGGTTACATGTCTAGTTTTTATTTGTTTTGAAACTATTAATTTTTAAACATTCTAATCGTTAAATAAATGAATGTTTAAAAACATATGAAAAAGCTAAAGATTAAAATAATGATTCAGTAGATAAAAAAACCAACGACGTAAATGATACGTAAACAAGTGAAAACTGATGCAATGCGATGAATATCTGACCAATGAATTATTGTCAATTTTTACATGACAACATTCTGTAATTATATATAATATACTTGTGCATAAATTATGCAATTACCTCGAAATGATTATTTCTAAAAAAAACTTTTCAAGATGAGATCGAATACTCTCGAAAGCGACTACGGAACCACTAGACTACTATACTGATACTCTGATATAGTTTTTTTCAACAGTTTCACTGTTCGTCAGCCAAACGTCAGTCAATTACGCATGCGTCATAACACTAGCGCCTCTTGCAAAAGCTTTGAAAACTAAACGTTGATAAAGAATTCAAACATTTCAAACCTAAGTTTGGAACATGACCATGTTGTTTCGACGTTAAGTTCCGCAAAGATCGTGCAGTAAAAGATTAGCGCTTGCTGTTTCGATATATTTATTATATAAAAAAATTAATCAAGTTTTCAAGTAATAAGTGTAAAATCATATCTTCCAATTTATAATACTTAATAATTGAACTAAAAGAATATTATTTTTCCTATTATTTTTGTGGCATTGAAAACAAAAATGATTAAAGAATAGCATGTTAAGGATGAATACAAAAACTTGTTCCAGCGTTATACATTTACTTGTGAATGATTGTCAGAGAAAACTCAAGCAGATTTCACGCGTTTAGTAAAGATAATTTCTTATGTCTAAGAAGTAATAAAAAGTTATCATGTTTTTACAAAACATTACTATCATTTTTAGGAAAAAAGAAAATAATCATAAAATTACTTATAATGAAAAATAGGATGAAAGATGTCAAAGGTAATTCAAGCATATGGAATCTATGATCCGAAAGGGTAGGTGCTTTATTTCTATCGTTTTTATTTTTTGTAAGAAATTTTCATGCTTCAAAAGATGTTCAGTACCTAAAACACAAATCACGAAATACTTTGAATACTATGTATTTCGAAATACTATTATTAAAGACATTATAATATACAATTTAGATCCTGAATTCTTGGATTGATTTAAGCAATTGTTACATTTTACTAACTTTAGAAAATTTCAAAGTATTGTTTAGAGTATTAAAGATAAATTCAAATTTATCTGTAATCATTTGAGTTGATGCACTATCATTCATCAGATATTGTAAGAAACTATTCATAATATGATTGATCGTCAAGCCTAATATTTGCTCTTCTCGCGTGTCTACTCATCAAAATCTAATGAACCATTGATGCGCGCCTTTGCGTCAGCTTCAACTAGGACTGACCTTTTTATATGAAAATAAAAACTATCTTGATGGCATGGAGAAAGCAGAAAACTGTTTCGTGAAAATGAGCTTAAAACTTAAAAAATTACATTTTTTTCTTAAAAAAGTAATTATTGCAACAAACTTTTAGTCGAGTGAAATGATAAAATCATAGTTATTCATCGGCGCACCTATAAAAAAATCTCGACTGTTAATAATTTAAAAATCTACAGTTTTGTTTCAACTAATAGCCTCAAGCAAAGTTGCAAAGTATAAAATAAAATAAGCGTGTATACGTCGCTATACACACACACATATATGCACACACACACACACACACACACACACACACACACACACACACGCACACACACACACACACACACACACACACACACACACATACGCGTACATATAAACAAAAACAAAAACAGAAAGACAACTGTAATCCCACGGACACGTACCGAGGCAAGTAGAAACAGTTGTAACAAGCCAGTTGCAACGAACGTCGCTCCATTTTAGCCACTGATTGCCACAGTAGAAAAGATCAACGTGTCAGTCGTCCGTTTCTACTAACGCGCACCTAATGGTTCTACCAAAATTGTCGTTTAAGCAGAAACTAACGTCACGCTGGTGGCTTTTTCACAGTGAGCAAAGACACCCACACGTGGGCGTGGTCCTTTCAGCCTTTTTTCCACATCAACATATATATATATATATATCACAGCCGCGCTTACGTTTCCTGCTGCCTCACGCGTTCGCGGATATACATTTTCATTGCTTTTCACGCGCTGTTCATATCTTCTTTCATTTATCTTTTCAGCGAGAGCAAACTCGGAATCGGAACAGTCAATTTAATTCCAAGATTAAGAAGCCGCTTGAAAAAGTTTTTGTCTTGTTTGTTTCTTTTCGAAAGTGTAACTTGTTTGGAGCTTTTTTTCGTCGAGGTTTTCTGCATTACTTGCTTTCACGAATTGTTAGTTTTTTATTGCCGTCGTCAATAAAAAAGAGCGAACGATGGTCGAAAATCTCGAACGGCTCTTTTACGCGTAAAAAAATACTTTGAAACACAAATCGGACTGGAATAAAAAACTAAAAAAAATTGATTTTCGATCAAATTGATGAATTACTCTCTACAATTACACTTTTGCGAAACGAGGGCGTAGCAGGCGCACAGTCAAAAGTCAATTAAGCCTGAGATATGTTGGAAAGATTCTCGACGAAAGCGTACCAAGTTCAAAGTATTTGCAATTAAAGCTCGCCGCGCACGAGAAGATAGCGATCCTGGAGTGAAAATCCATCGAAATCAGTTGAGCCTCTTAGCGGAACAAACTGTCTCCGAGTGAACTTGGCGTTTCGGGGGGATCGTTAATGAAGTATTGAAGCGGAACATTAATAGGTGCGCACGCGTCTCTCCTTCTTCCGCTCGTCGAGAGAGAGAGTGTGTGTGTGAGCGCGAGCGGAGGCGAGAATGCAGACAGAGAGAGAGAGAGAGAGAGAGAGAGAGAGAGAGAGTGAGATAGATAGAGAGAGAGTGAGAGAGAGAGAGTGAGAGAGTGAGAGAGAGTGAGAGAGAGAGTGAGAGAGTGAGAGAGAGAGTGAGAGAGTGAGAGAGAGAGTGAGAGAGTGAGAGAGATTGAGAGAGAGAGAGTGAGAGAGAGAGAGATAGAGAAGAGAATCGAGTTAGTACCGCGTGCGCGTGCCAGCGATGAGATTTGTCATTATCGTGGCGGCGCTTATTCACCTGTCAGCTGCCGGCGCCGCTGGCGCGTCGGTTGGCAGGTGTTGCCTGAAAGGTGAAATTCTTGTGCTAAACGACGCCGAATTGAAGTGCCGTCGACCAACGAACAATCAGCTGCAACAGCGCCGGCTTTTTGACGCCTCGCGAGACGTGAGTCTATTTTAGAAGTTCCGACTATTCTATTTTCACGTGTTCGTAAAGGCGCCGCGTGGTGCGACGCATATAGGCGCGTATCAAATTTGAAATTTATCTGTTATTTCTGCGGATCCTACGCGTGTCAGTTTTATAATTATCGCGGATTTTATGTAAAAAAAAAATGAATGAAACAAACCAGACAAACCAGCTCGAGGAGCGCAAGGCGCTTCCCGCCGAGCCAAGCCGAAGTCAAACGAAAAGCACCTAACGCAGTAATTAAACTCTTGGCGAATAAAACTTGCTGTTTCTTCAAGGACCAGGCAAATGGACTGCCTCGCTGCGGCAAGCACGGTCACCTGCGGCAAATCCTGGTCGACGACGTGGCACTGAACGAAGTGGCAGCAGATGCGTGCTTAGAGTTATTCCACGACCGGGCGTCGAGTCTGAGTTTCCCAGTGGTCGTACATTGTTGGCCGCAGCCGCCGCCGCCAACGATCAGGCGGATCCAGCACTCGCGGGTCATTCTGCAAGCGGGTTCGAGGTCGGCGCCGAGGATCGTCCAGCTGCGCAAGTGCTGCCCCGGGAGTGCGGCCTACGACCCCGAGCGCAAGCTCTGCTACGAGGCGAGCGGCGCGGATTTCCGGGCGCTCTTCGACAGGCTGCCCTCGCTAGACTTTGTCGATGTTCACGTGCACGGGCCGCCCCGCTGCCACGGCGCCGTACTCGCCGACTTCAGGGTCGAGCAGCTTTATCATTCCGGCACAGACACCACCAGCGTGATCACCGTAAGCCTCACTTTCACTCTGCTCTCGCTGGCCTGCTGAACCCAGCTCGAGATTGCTTATCAGCTGCTGTTGCCGCGGTCAAGTAATGCACGCCGAAGCGAGCGATATAACTATTAATCGCGAATTTATTCGGCTGATATTATTCACGGGAGCGAAAGCGGGTCGATTTTATTATCGGTCCGTCGTTCGATTCGCGTACGAAATTAATCGCCCGATTCATTTGTGCGAATGCTTTGTCGAATTTTTCGCGCATCGAATGAAAAATTCGACAAAGCCGCGAATAATTTAGATTTTTCTCGCGCAACCGTTATTCATTGTCAAGGCAATCGAACGGCAATGGAGAGCAGTATTTTGTCTGGCCGCGCCCCGCTTTCGCTAGAGAGATCCGTTGAAAAGTGCGGCTCTCGCGAGCTTCGGCGAAAGGCGCGGGCGTTAATAACGCAGAGCTGCGCGGAAAATCGGCTCGAAAGCTGCCCGAAAATAGAAAGGACGCGTGTGGCACAGAGAACGGGATGAAAATGTTGGTTTGGTTGCAAAACAGATCGGCATAACACAGAGGGGATCACTGGTGAACGTAACGCTCAGCGCGGACACAAGCTGCTTGGACAGTCACGGCGACCAGCTGACGGTGAGGCTGTGCCGCGAATCGGACTACTGCGAGGAGAACGTCTGCATAAGGAAATGCTGCGACGAGGGCGTGGAAGAAAAGAGGTGTGCAGCTGCGGCTTCCACTTTAGAAAACTTCAGCTACGCGCTCGCCAATATTAAAAGTTTGTTTCGTTTACCCATCTCCGTGGCTTCGGTCGCGTTATGAGATTTTTCTTTTCGCCAATTTTTCTCCCCCGTAATGAACGCAAAGCTACGCACGCATAATGTTCTTACGTTCTTGCAGATTATGGATTGCTCATGGGCATTCCCTGCGAGCTAGTTTATGATCCGGACGAGGAAATCGAAACTTGGTGGCTGGACGGCATGGGAAATGTCAACATGGAAGACAACGAAGATTCTTTCGTAGAGATTTTTACTCACATGAATTCTTGCCTAGAATACGAACGGGACGAGAGAGGGTTCAGTCCCATGCTATGCCTTCCGGAAGATGCAGTGGACCACACACCCCCAGAAAAGTATGCGCGCGCGCGTTTATTTTCATATAATTATAATTTTGCTGGAGAAAGCGTCGTACTTTCAAAGGCAACTTACGGGATCGTATATACGGGTCGACGAGATTCAACTTTCATCGGCAAAAAGTAGATCGATCTCAAACGCGCGCAACTTTTAAGGGCCTGAACTCGTAAAAAAGTTAGGGGGATCTGTCTACAATCATTAGCGATTCCTCGCCGAGTCGGCGAAAAACTGAAACATCGCTGCAGCGTGTTTGCTCGAGAAATGAAATGCTTATTATTCGCAGGTGGACAATAGGCGGGAGTTTGCAGACAATAAGCTGCTTCTTCCTGCTTCTAACGTTCACGGTTTACTGCTGCCTGCCGACGTTGCAAAACCTACACGGCAAAACGTTGATGTGCCACGTGGCGAGTCTGTGCGTCGCTTACGCAATTTTGGCCGTCACCGAGTTCACCACCAATTCGTTCGGCATCTGGGAGGACGGCATTCACGACGTCGCGTGCATAGTCATGGGTGCGCGCGCGTTCACATTTTAAAACTTCACCGAGGAGACGTCGATTCATTTCATCCTTTTATTTATTTATTTATTTATCTCCTTTTTCGCAGGTTACGTACTGCTATTGGCCTTTCTTTCCGCATTTTTCTGGCTTAACGTCATGTGTTTCGACATCTGGTGGACCTTTCTGTACGTTAGCATGCACATTTTTGATCTGCAAGAAACTGAGGAATACAATGCTCTTTGGCTCTCGACGATTCCGCTGTTTGTATGTTCAAACTCTGCTTGTAAACACCCGTCGGAAATAGCTCCCCCCAACACGTGCTCCTATACACGCGCGCGTGCACGCATACAAACACAGGGAAAAGAGAGAGAGAGAGAGAGAGAGAGAGAGAGAGAGAGAGAGAGCGCGCGCAAGTTTTTCAGTTGCACATACGCACGTCATTAAAACGCGAGATGCGCTGCAGCCGGCCTGAATTGCAAACAATGCCCGCGCGTAACTTTTTCCTTTATTTTTCTCTTGTTTGTTTCTTTTCTCGCTTGCAGTAGCATCAGGGAGGCTAAGCGCCACCGACAGACAAGCAGGTTCTTGGCCTACTGCGCATACGCCTGGGGATCCGCGCTCTGCCTCGTCGTCCTCTTGCTTAGCCTTGATCTCGCTGGCGCTGTGAAGGATGTCGTCGGCAAACAGAGATGCTGGCTCGAGCGTAAGATACGTTCGATAATAATTCGTTAACGGCGATCCCGTCGCAATTAGCTTAATTGACGCGCTACCTGTTCAGCGTATATATATATATATATATATATATATATATATATATGTAATTTCGATCTCGCGCTCACTCGTTTTTAATCATTCCACGCTGGCAATTGCACCGTTATAGAATTTTCGAAATTTCTGCTTGGCGATAATTGGAACGTACGGAGTCAATAAAAGCGATTACACTGAAATCCACAGAGCACGGTCTGTCGAGCAAGCGAGAGAGAGAGAGAGGAAAAAAGAGAGACTGTATCGGAAGCGAAAAAAAAGAAATTTCTTTTTTCATTTCGTTGATAATCCTTTTAGCGAAACAAGTGACCGAGATGTCCGCTGAAAATGAATGTTGTTGTTTTTTTTTTTTTTGAAAGTCCGCGCGCGCTCCATTGATTCGTTTGGGCTTGTCCTTTAAGCTAACCGAATTGCCGTCAATGAAAGTACAATCAGCGTCGCTTTTCTCGCCGATGCGACTAATCTAGATTAGCTTTGAGCCTCGGCCGAATTCGGATGGGAGGGCTGGTGGGGGGGAATTCAATTAGAAATCGCGGAGCTTAAAGGTTGCCGGCCGATATCTGGCGGGCTTTAATTACAACGTCGGCAGAAGCGGCGGAGAGTCGCGATCGATTGTGTCCCGCATGCCGACGCCTCAGCGCCCATTATTATGACTCATTAGGCTCGCGAGAATGCCGGTCATTAGTCTGTCGATTCGCGCACGAAAACTAATTGAATTCTCAAAGCAAAGTATCGTCGCGGGTGGCGCGCGCCAGATATACGCGCCGGCCGGGCATCGGGGCAGTCGGGGCGGTGAAGAGGGGGGGGGGGGGCGCTAAATCAGCGTCGCGCAAGCTCGACTTGTCAGTGACGACGAATGCGCGCGGCGAGCTTTTCGAGTGCGCTCAGCCGACATAAACTTTCTGCATGCATAAGCCCTTTAAGATACAGCCGCGGCGAATTGATTTTTCGCTTTCTGCTGCGCGGCCCCGTCTGCCTCCGCGTCGCCCGCTGCCGAAGCTTTTATAACAAGTCGTCGCGGCTTTGAATAATTCATCCTTCTCTGCGCCTTGTCCGCCTCACGCCGCCTCCACAGAACACTCCACAGTACACGTCGTCTTCTTCTTGCTGCCGGTCAATCTGACGGTGGTAGCAAATCTGGCCTTCTTCGTCGTGACCGCGCGGAGGTGCAGCAAGGTGAAGGCAGAAATCAGTCGCGTCATGGCCAACGATAAGTCTGCCAAGAACTTCCGATCCGACAGGTCCAGGTGACTATACGCGTTGCGCTGGCAGCTGCGATTGGCCGATTTGATTGGCCATCAATTCGTCTTTCAGGCTGATGATGAACGCGAAGCTGTTCGTGGTGATGGGCATCCCTTATCTGTTCGAGAACCTCGAGGCGCTCCTGGAGCACTACAATCTGATGCCTGACTGGTCGAGAGAGGTGCTGTACGCGGTGGACGTGATCACGTCTCTGCAAGGGGTCTGGATCTTCATCCTGTTCGTACTGAAGAGCAAGGTGTACGAGGCGTTGTGCAGGCGCGTCAGTTCGAGTCCGGCCATGCACAAGAGCAGGACAGGCAACACGCTGTCGGTGAACAACAACGCCAATCAACTGCGGCTTCGCAGCAGCGCGAGCAACACTTCCGTAACCTCGTGCTACCTCGCGAACTAGCGCGAGTGGTCGCCTGGACTAGAGGCGCGACCTGCGATCGTGGGAGGCTCTCCCGCCGAATCGTTGTATAATTTAACGCTGAGTCTCCTGCTCGAAAGGAGAGACTACTCTTGCGCCTTGTTTTTGACACCTCTCTTCCCTTGTTCTTCCTTCGCTGCGTTGCTTCTCGTTAATTATCTCGGTTGTGCAACGCTTCTTTCTTCGACGACGACGAGACGAGGCTAATGGATTTCTCTGAGAGTTAATTCTTTACTGGAAAGGCGAAGAGGCGCCGGGGTATGGGCTTTGCAACGCTATCCCTTTTGCCGTTGCCTCTGTCTCAGGAAGCGTGACGCAAACGCGCGAACGGCCATTGTGATGCGTGTCGATTGGAAAAGCCGTGTTCTATATGAATACTGAAGCTTGTACACTGTGTGGAATCAAATAAATGAGGTACTTTTCGACATATAAGGATAAAAACACATACTGTTTATTTTCAAATGTCTCTGCCTTATACTCATAATACTATTTATATCAAATTGGTTTTTTCATACAAAGACTCCGTAGAAAGAGTACACACAGCTATAAATATAATTCTCACGGAAAGTGCGGCAGCGCGCGTTTCAATTGCAAGCGCGAAGTGCTGAAAATGTAAATTCCGAAAATGAATAAGAATCTTATTTCAAGTACTTGGTGTCCCGGGCGCAAGTATGAAACTAAGTCTGAGTGTAGTCTTGGAAATGATGAAAGCCGTTAATAAAGACTAATTCTAAAGTTTAATAATGGTGTTTCGGTCGGTGCATTTGCGCGAATTCCTGCCGAATTAACTTTAATTAGACTCAATTTCGCATTCAAATAGACGGACCTGCCTTCGACTTCCGAAGCCTTTGATGACGGCCGGCCGTTCGCGTTATAATTATTGCACTCTCTCTCTCGAAGCTAAAAGTCATTGCGAATTTATTACACACACGCGTACCAGCCGAGGACGGGCGAAGCTCCTTGCCGCACACTTACGCATTAATCGAGTAAAGCTAATTAAGTAAACCGACGTGACAATCGTTAAGAATAAAATCGCCGGCTGCAGCCCGAGTGTGGGGCGTTGCGTGCGTTCCGGGCGTGCGTTCCGGGCGTGCAGCGCTGCGCCTACCTCGGGCGCTAAAAACAACGGAGACGTGGGCGCGACGAGGGCGAACCACGCTCTCTCATCTAGACAGGCTTGCAGAGGCGCTACGTCTAAAAATAACGGGCTACCGCGTATTTACAGGGCGCGACGAAGCGCGGCGCCGAGCGGCCGAGGAGAGGCGCGCGCGAAAGCGCCGAGCGACGAGGAGGCTAAACCAAGTCCCAGTAATAAATAAATATATTCGGCCTTACGTTCGACTGACGCTTTCGCGCCTCGACGATCCGCCCGCCTATCTACAGGGAGTGCACGTATCTGCCGGAAGAGGGAGGGGGCCGGAGGAAAGCCGGCGCTCGTCGAGTCAATCGGACCGAGTAGCCTCGGATCCGAGTGCGCGCGGCATCCTTCTCCCGCGCTCTCTCCCGGCGAACGCGAGGCGAATTTTCAAATTCGACGAGATCCGCGGGCGCACGGGCCACGGCGCCGATGCAAAGCCGAACGGAAACGCAGTCCGATCGCGCGGGAATATGGAAGGCGTAATCGACGTCGCGCTAGACAGCGGAAATACGTGGGAGACTGGAGACGATCCACAGGGCGGGGAGAGAGAGAAAGAGAGAGAGAGCGCTATCGGTGGTTGCGGTTGTTCTCGTGGTTTGCCAGGTGGTTGTGGATGGCGTTGGCGATGCTGGAGACGTGCTCGATGGACGCGGGCACAGCGGCGGTCTCCTCCAGGTCAGGCAGCTCGTTGATAATGGAGATGTCGCGGATGGAGGGCCGCCGCGTTCGCCAACTGTGCTCGGGCACGTGCACCACCGGCGCCAGGGTCTTGGTCAGCAGCTTGGGACCGCTGATCATGATGAGGATGGCGCCCGTGGGCGCGGTCAGCAGGATCGACAGCACGCACATCATGAGCACGGTGCCGGCGTGCTCCGCGGCCTCGGGGTCCTCGTGGGCCTGGTGCGTGGCCACGTACAGCGTGGCCGGTCCCAGCGCCGCCTGCACCGTCGCCTTGGCCATGCACGCGATCGAGATGAACATCTTCTCCTTGAGGTTCAGCCGCGAGCCGATGCCCACTAGCATCGTCACCAGGATGCGCAGGATTATGCCCGCCATCAGGCAAGCGATGCCGATGTACACGCTGCTGCCGTTCATCTCCCGCATCACTATCTGCGTGCCCGTCAGGCTGAACAGGATCGGCTCGAAGATCATCCAGAAGATCTCGAAGGACGTGGCCACGGGATTCTGCCGAATGGTCAAATATTCATCATTTCACAGTGGCGGCGGATCGGCAGCGCGCGGAGACAAATATTGGATTTAACGGGGGCGGAAAGCTTCGCACGGCGCGCGTTGCGTGCATTTCACCCCGTCGTGCATCTTTTATCGTTGCGCCGCGCTCGCCTCCCATTCTCGCGGGCAGCGTCAAAAATATTCAATATTTTCATTGCCGTTGTAAAAAAGAGCTTGTAAAATACAACCTTAAAAGTCGCGCGCGTATCGCAAATGAAAAATCCGACGATAATCCCAAAGGACGCGTTAAATTTGATTCGAGCAGCGCGATAAAAACCCGAGCGGCGCTTGCAAGTCTTTGAATCGCATTAAAATGACGCCCGAATCGCTGTCGCTCGAGCGAGAAGGCGCTCGGAAAAGAAAACACGCACGCACGCGCGCCGCGTAAATCGAAAAGCACCGCTCACGGCCTTCTACGCGCGTCACGGCGCAGGCGAGCTCACATCGTCGACCTCCCATCCGTCTTTCTGCCACATGTAAGAGCTGATAAAGGCCGCGGCGACAACGGCCAGCGGTCCCGCGCCTCCGAGGTTTATCTTCTCGCTGCCGAAGATGGCCAGCATCCCTCCACCCAGTAGCATCAGTACCCTCATCGGCACCAGGAATGGCTGTAAATATAGGCATTAAGGGTTTTTTTTTTATCTCGCCTCAAATTGCTCCTTTACGAGTAATCCGTTGGCGTATAAATTTACGCGCGGAAGCTTGCTGTATACTAAAAAAAACAAAAAAGAAAACGTTTGTTCGTAAATCGTTTGGAAAAAAAAACATTGTCCATGTCGTAATTTCTATAGGGCTCCGGAAGCGATGTGATTAAATCCACGCGAGTGACAAGAAATTATTACATTTTTTTCCCTTCAAAACCGAATCTTCGCTCACGTCGATGAGCATAAATATACATGGACATGCTCACGGCTGTGCGCACACACATGCATATCAATTCGTACACCGTCTGCACATTTCATTCGCGGGTATCAAGGTAAAACCAATATATTCTACGTCTTCATGGTGAATATAAATTCATTCTGTTCTCCCTCTCTCTCTCTCTCTCTCTCGTTCGCTGAGACTCCCCGATGCTTCACGAGTATTTTTTCCCGAAGCAACGTTTCCGATAAATTCGCGCGCCACTGCGAAATGAACATTTGAATGAAATGAAATGAAAATCTCACCCGATCGGATAAAATATCGCGCGACCCACATGTTTTTGGAATCAAGCCACGCGAGAAAAAGTAAAAAACTTCGACGTACGATCTGGAGAAAAAAAAAAGAAAAAAAAAGAAGTTTCTTTTTTCCTCGTTCGTCCAAGTTTTCAGCTATTTGTACTTACGTCTCCTTTCTCCGGCACGTATCTGGCGAGAATTCCCCACAGTACGCCAAATCCAATTCCTCCAAAGATGGCGATGGGTCCTTGCAGTATTTGATACCAAATCGGATCCTCGGAAAACATGACGCTCTGAATGATACCGTAGCCGGCGACCGAGGCGGCATCGTCTATGCCGGCGATCGCTATGATCAGCGTGGGTATGCCCTGCCGAGTGAGAAAAGTCGTGATCACGATGCCTCGCGCGAGTTCGCCTCGTCACGCTGTGCAAAGTTGGCGACGGGAAACTGGCCTCTGCGCGACGTATTCCATTAAACAATAACAATGCGCAAAGCAACGTCGACACGAGATTCGACTGTGCCGCTGGTGGCCGGGCTCGTTCTCCGAGCCTCACGCCCGGTCTGTAATATACATGCACAATGTGCCGCATGTAGTTTCGGCGAATGAGCGAAGCGCCCAAGTTGGCCCAGCGGCCGTGTGCACGCGAGCGAGCGCGCAGCCCAATTCCCAGTCGATTATGCGCGAGCGAGTTTGCGGCAAAAGCGGCAGTGGCGGCGGCGGCGGCGGCGACGGCGGCGACGGCTGCCTGGCGGAAGGCCTCTCAATTGGACGCTAATTCTCGCGCAGGCGGCCGCCGCGCGCCGAAGCGGCTCGTCCGCTCTCGACGAACACGAAACTTTGGCCGCGCTCACCTTGGCGACGCCGTAGCCACGGCCACGCAAGCGGAACAGACACGGCACCACCACCGCCGGCGACACCGCCGCGATTATGCAACCCAGCAGCAGGCCCCACATCAGCGGCAGACCCATGAAGAAGTACGTCGATGCTGCCACCACGCCTGCCTCCACTGTCCACGGCACCAGACCGATCTTCGGCACCGTTATCTTCATCGCCTTCATAGCCTTCGGGTCCAGATCCAAGCCGGCTCGCGTAAGAATGATCACCAGGGCGATTTTTCTGCAAAAGTAAGACGATCGCTCGTAATGCTCTTGCCCTTCTCTGCCTTTTCGACAATCGGCACCGATGGAAAAACAAAATCATATCCCGGCGTTGCACGGACGCGCGACGCGACTATAGATCGCGCGAGAGATCGGCATGTGGCGCGCACACGTTGTCTCGCTTTGCGAAATGCGCGCCGCGCGTCTGTTTCGCTTTTCCTGGGTAACGAGTCGCTTTTATTTTCGTGGCTCTATTAATTGAAGGCGACGGCAGACGCTTGCCATTGTCGGCCGACGGTATTTGCGTCGGTTGCGTAACGCGCAGCGATCGTCCGAGCAGCGAGACGACGTGGGCATCGCGAAGCGCAGGTGGCCGCGCGTGTTTTCGTTGCCGCGCATCGGGCCAGAGTGGCCGTCTCCGCGTTGACGCGGAGCGAGGAGGCGCTAACAGGAGACGTGCGCGTTGACGTGCCCTCGTTAACGGGCAAGGTAAGCATCGCGGCGCGCGCGCGCGCGTCACGAGGAAGAGGAGGCGAGAGGAAAAGAAACGGAGGAAAACAGGCGCGCCGACAGTTTGCTCTGGCGTTCACATGACCGGCGCTACGCCACACGTGACTGCGGCCCGCGATTCAATAATCGGCGCAATTGGCTAAGCGCGCGCGCGGCTCTTTCTCCTTATCCACTCTCTTATCGGTCCTTCGGGCCGCGGGCGTGAATCATCGCCGCGAGTCATGTGATTCCGCGCTCAAGGCAAGAGCCGCGCAGGAGATGTCACGAGTGCTGGCGCTCCGTCACGTGCCGTCCCCCCTGTCAAACATTAACAGGTCGATATGTGTCTCTTCGGCCGCTTCTTCGCTCCGCCGCCGCAGCGTCTCGTCAATTCATCACGCTCGCGCCGACGACGGCGCGAATTAGGATTATTAGCTCATTATTGTTATTGCCCGCGAGCGCGTGATTAGGATCGTCGGCTCTGCGCGCTGACGGCTCGTCGCTCCGTTCCGCGTCGGGCCTCCGGCCGCGGAGGCGGAAGAGCCCTCGCCAGCCCAAGCGAGAGCTGGCGCGCAGCCTCCGATCGCTAACAGATGGACGCGCCGAGGAAAAGCTCCGCGCCGCGGCCAAGTTTCCGCCGATAAAAGCCCGCGGCGGCGATTAGGCGCGCGGTCGCGTTTGAACATTCCAATGGAGCGCAGGTCGTGCGCGGAGAAGAGAGAAAACAAAGAAAAGGGGAGAGCGAGAGAGGAGCAGAAGAAGCGTCGATCAATTGTCTCGGTGCGTTGCCACTGATGTTGTCGCGAGCGCGCTCGCCTCATGTGACTCTCGTGCATTCATCAATCTTGACATTCGAAATGGGTCGAGAACAACGGAGCGCGCTCCGGGCGCGATCGTGCAAAAAGAAAATGGATTGTTTGACGAAACGCCAGCGAAAGGGGCGCGCGTCAAGCCGTCGCGCGCCTATTGAATAATTCAGCGCGGCACGCCGATTAAAAGTTATCGACCTACTGGCGTTCACGCTCAATAAGCCTGTTGAAAGGAGAATCTTGAAATCCGCCTCATGTGACCAGCGCAAACAAGAGCGCTAATTGCCGAGAGCGCGCGAGCGCCGATCAGAATCCCACTTGTTGCGCGCGCGACAGAGAGAGAGAGAGAGAGAGAGAGAGAGAGAGCGAGAAAGCCAGAGAGGCCGAAAGGAAATTCGTGGACTCTTCTGACCGGGATTCCCGAATCGCGATCGCGCGAGCCTCGTCGATTACGCGTGCGCGAGGGAACCGAATTGACCTACGAGCGCCGAACACGTGGAGCGCGTCGCGTCTCGGCGAACGCTTCTTCGAGCCCCGATCCGCGACTCGTTGTGGTCCTAGCTGTGGTAGTTTTCACGCGGTACCGGCGCGCTCGCGCGCGACGAATCTCGCATCTGTTAGACTCACGGAATTCCATTGGCGCGCTCCAGCGAGGCGTCGCGGTGTCTCCAAGCTTCGCTCTCGCTCCTCTTCTTCTTCTTTTGCTTTCTTTGTTTCCCGTCGAGCTTTATCGGCTTCGCCAATCTCGTGACACACACTCGCGCGTAACTTTTTTTTCCACTCAGCGATATTTTCGATGGTCATATGACTGCCTCTTCGCTTCTTTATCTGCTTAATCGTCGTCACGTGAGTGAAGCGAGAGACGCGAGTGCGAATCGCTCGATTCACAAGCGAAACGAGCGTCGATACGTCGCCCCGCGTGCACGGCTTTCTTATTATTTCCTCTCTCTCGGACGACGCGACAGTGTACAAGACGAGGCGATACCTTGTTGAAGAACTTGAAAACGCGCCAAGCGCCGCTCGCACGTGTCTTTATACCTTCGAGCTCATCAATAATGTTAATGTCGAGGTCTCTGCAGTCTTTAACTTTCTCGGGGCGCAATGGCAGCTTAATATTCCGCCAGCGAGCTCTAGTCTTACATGTTTGCCACGATGAAATTCGAACTGCGCCGTCAACTAATTACCTCGCTATTAATAGAGTTCGATGGGAACGCTCGCGATTGGAGTAGGCGAGGAGGCCTGGCCATTGCGCGAACGAGTTTCGGCTGCGTCGCGAGAAGGTCGCGCGCGCTCGGCTCTCGTCGGGACGAATTTTCGCGATCGGCCGTGGGAATTTTCCGCTGTTCGCGGGGTTTCGGGCGTTTCGCTGCCCTCGCACGGATATGGACGATCGAGAGCCAAGTCGGCTCCCGGCGCGGCGACGCACCTGAGATCGGAGAGGACGGTGTCGTATCTGGGATCGATCTGCACGATGTCCAGATTCTTCATGAGTATGCCGGTGAGCAGCATGCCGATGAGCGCGGGCAGGTTGGCCAACGACACTAGCCAGCCGGCGAAGTGAGCCGCGATGGCCAGGCAGGCGATGGCGAAGAGGGGCCCGCCGGGCTTGGCGTCGTCGCCGATCACACTGTAGACCAGGCCCCATGCGAGCAGTCCGAGCAGCAGCAGGCACAGTATCCGCGCGAACTTGCGGTAGCTCGGGCAGAAGGGCTGCGGGCAGGCGCGCCGCCAGCCCCGCGGCTCCCACGAGTCGGCGTCCCCGCGGCCGTGACAGCGGCTACAGAACAGGTACAGCCAGGAGCTGAAATCCGAGGTCAGCGTAGACGATGAGTGCCCGTGGCGAGATCCGGCGTACATCGCGCTCTCGCGCGGCGCCGATGGGTTTCCGAGGCACGCGACAAGCTTTCGGGATATCGATCGTTCGACTGTCCGCGACTCGCATGCCGATCCGCGCGCCGGCTTATAGACCACTGCGCGAACTTATAGACCCGCACTAAGAGCTACGCGACACTGCGTCCCGCGGCGACTCGTTATATATTTTTCATTGGAGTTTTAAAGCTACCGGGAGAGAGAGAGAGTGATCTTCCAGGGGTTTCCGTTTTGAAGAAGCGAGATATCGAGTGCGTGCGTGCCATGGCGTGTGTGCATAGCTTACCTGCATTTCGAGGGCTGAGCCTTTCTATCGAGCCTGAAATCGATAATCGTTAATATGGATATGGTGATCGATGTGTAACAGCGGTCTTTACGATTTTATGTCATTTATCAGCACAGAACAGATGTTGCCGCGATTACCCTTCCGTACAATCGAGCGATGTCTTTTTTCGGAAATCGAAAGCGATGTTCGATTTCCGTTGCTTTGTTATACAACAAATCGATCAGCAACAGCATCTGTTTTGTAATCAAGTGAGAAAAAAAAACGTTTACCGAGAAAATTCCATTTCCGCACTAATAATACGGATCGTTTTTATCCAGTACGTGCTCGCGAGGTAAAATTGAAGCTCGCGGACGAATCTTCGCACGATCCGACGCGCTTGGATGGTGCGTGCATACTAATTAAACGCCTTGGGCTCTCTTACCGCTCGATTGCTGCTCGCGGCTTGAATTTTTCGTGACGCTATATAATCAAAATTGGTATGACCGATTGGACGCTTCGTCTCGCGATAATTTTCCTGCATTCGCTACCAATTTCCTTCTCGTAAACGGATACTTATTACGTAAATTGACGTGGTTTGATTAACGAGCCGTTGACAGTCGAATGCTAATTAGATGCAGGCAACGCGCGACAAATCTTTTTTTTCCCGGTCGAAAAATTGCAGATCGCAATCGCATCGCGTTTTATCGGATTAATTACATCGATAGGCGTTGGGCGTTCGCGAGTCTTTGTTTTTTTTTCTTGCCGTCGCTAAACGATCACGAGTTCCTTGCTCACTGTTTACATTGCGAATCGAACGCACGAGGAAGAAATATCGCGACGCGCGCGACATTTCCACAAGTGTGCTAAAAAAAAAGGAAAAAAAAGTAATGCTAACGCAACGTGCAGTGGATTCTTATCGATACGAGAGAGTTACGTGAAAGAGAGATACGGTAGCGGTTATAGTAATTACACGTAACTCGACATACGCGAGATAATCAGTTATTGCTACAAGAACACTCGTAAAAGCGAAAAACAGCGCGCCGACGACCTCGCGGGAAATGCCCACTCGTTATCTCGCCGAAGAGTGCATTTCTTCTATCCATCGACTGCGAGGACGGGCGCGAGTATGAACGTTCGAATTCGCGCAGTGTCACGTACGAGAGATAGAGGCGAGCCGCGCGGGTAGAGCTGCACAAAAATATCGCAGCGGCTAGCAACAACAACAAATGACAGAGAGAGAGAGAGAGAGAATAAGAGAGAGAGAGAGAGAGAGAGAGAGAGAGAGAGAGAGAGAGAGAGAGAGAGAGAGAGAGGCCGCCGCGCTGCGACGAATCAGAGCTAAACGAAACATCACGAGCGTCTATTTACCGAGCAGCCGAGCTGTTAGCCGTCAATTGGCGCGCTCGAGAGCGCAAAACGGCGGCTGCTCGGCGAAAAGGGAAGCGAGGCAGGAACAGAGGCGCGGAGAACGGCACTCACCGCTCGAGCTCGTCCGTGTACTCGACCTTGTCCCTGATGGAGCTGGACAGGCTGTAGGCGCTCTTCTTGCGGGCCAGCGCGTGCGGGTGCTTGCCGTTCTCCATGTCGAACTTGTGCAGGTTCTCGGCGCTGCCGGGCCGGCTGGGCTGCAGGATCGAACGCTTGCGCTCGGGCTCCACGGACGAGGAGATGCTGACGCGGCGCTGGTGATCGAAGGCCGGGTTGTCGAGGCCCGGGTCGCTGATGGACACGCGCCGGTGCTTGTTGCTCGCCAGCTCGTCGCTCATTGTCGTCTGCTCGTCAGTTGCCGAGTCCGACCCGCTTGCATCCTCGCGCTCGCCGCACTGGCGTGCCGCGCGGGATCGGTCCGCGGCGCGCGACCAGTTCGCGCGCGCGAGCGCAAGTGGGGGCCGCGCGCTTCCGAGCGCCCTTCTACGAGCGCGGCGTCGGGCCCCGCGCCGCGCACGGGCACCGCGAGCGCGTGACCGCGCTCGACGACCGACTAATTGCCGTGAAAACAGATAAGTGCCGAGCCGCCGCAGCTAATACGCCAGACGATCAGTGCAACTGGATCGCGCAGCGCGCACGCGCGCCGCCGAGCTTTCGTCCGTTACCGAGCGCGTGGCACCGATCGCTTTCGCTTCTCTCTCTCTCTCTCTCTCCGTCGTTCCTTTGATCTCCACGCGCGACTCCCATTCACGCGGGAATGACTCCTCGACGGAAAATCACCCGATCGCAATCGCGCCAAGCTTTCGCGATCGAGACGCCGCGCGACCGGTAGGCGAAAAACGATCGGCGTCATTCTCCGCGGGGGTAATAATTGCACGACTTGTCGAAAGCTGCATACCTGTGAACGGAAGAGAGAGAGATTATTATTTTATACTTTATTTGATTGTGCTAAGCTTCATTCGAACGACAATGCACTCTATGTACAAAAGTGTGAATGGGATACAAGATTGATTTCGGTAAATTATGTAAACAATCATGGTCGTTTAAATATAAAGGTATTAACAATTTAAACATAAACAATGTGTATAGCCGATAACTTATTTAAATTAAGTCCTATCGTAGTATCACAATACAGTATTCCTCAAAACCAGATATCGATTTATTTAAAACTAGGTTAACGTCAAAGATTATCAATCAATTCTTTGAAAGCTCGCTAAGTAATAATAAGATATGAAATAAAATTAATTAGATGCAATATGTAGATAAAATATAAAGACGTACAATATAATTCAATTGAGACAATGTAATAATTTAATAACACCCACTAACATCACACTTGCCGTTTTCCAGGTAATAACAAAATGAGGATTTCAACAATTCAATTGAAAGTTTGATTCTAATCGAATACGGTAGCATGTTTCAGAATTTTATAGCTTGTATGCTCAAGGACTTCCGGTATGTAATAGCGTTTGTTTTAGGAAGGCTGAGAGAGAAAGAGAGAGAAAGAGAGAGAAAGAGAAAGAGAAACCTCCGAAAGCCAGGGCGATACAAGTATTTGGGCGACGATAATGAGAACGACAAAGGCGCGCGCGGCATGCCGGAGCACGCGTTGCGCAACGCCTGTGACCTTTGCCAGTTACGCGCGCACCTACAACGCGCTCATTCAGCGGCGCCCGGCCACGTTTTCACGCCTATACGGCTAATCAAAGAGCCAATGCCAGCGCGCGAACGCTCATTTTTTGCCGGCCTTCGCGATCCGGAGAGCCGAGCGACAGGACGCGTGTGCGCGCGGCGCACACGTGCCCCGCCGACGTTTTGCTTCTTTTCCCGTCGCGCTTCTGCCGCCGGCCGCGTTATCCGCGCGCGACTGCTGCAATTACAGCGACGTCACCTCGGACGAAGAAAACGGCACGCGCTCGTCCGCTGCGGCGGTGGGAAATCCGCGTGGAAGCTGGAATCGGCGAGCGTCGTCGAGAGCACAGCCGCCTCCAACACCTGTTGCCAAGTTTAACGAAAAGTCTACCCTCCTGGCTGCGCTCGCGCGCGGCAAATCGACGGGTGTGGCGGATTGCTTCTCGCGCGGTGGCGAATCCATCGCGAGAGTTGGCTTGGATGGGAGCACAGTCGAGTGGCGTTCGCCTCGTTCTCAAGGTGGGCATTCCCGACTCGGGCGCCTCCGCTAACGCAAATCAGAGCTCGCCTTGCTCGGAAAGAAAGGGAAAATATCGGAGCTTCGCCTCGATCTATATCCGACGTGCGAGAGAGAATTCGCCGGCAAAGCCGCGTTGTTTACCAACAGCCCCCATCCACCCCTCGTTCTCGCTAATAAGCGCTTCTTTGGCCGCGCCGAATATCTGTATCGATTAGCCAGTCGACTCCGAGGTTTACAGGTGATAAAATATCGACCTCGGTAAATCAGCCGGCCGGCGAAGAGCATTATCAGCGCGCCTTGAGTTGCTTTGTCAATTTTTAACGTCATCCGAGATAGCGAAGGCGGGCGAGCTGGGCAATATTTCTCCTTCGCCCGGCGTCGTCGTCTTGCAATTACAGTGATCGTCATTCTTCCCTTGATTAAGCTGGTCGCGAAGCTTCGTGAATGAATAATACACTGTTTGGCTGAGAGAGAGAGAGAGAGAGAGAGAGAGAGAGAAAGCGAGAGAAAGATAGAGGAGGAGGTCCTTTTCGTCGTCGTGAGAGAAAAAAAACTGTTAGCGTATAATCAGCGGCGGTGGCGGTGGCAGTGGGTGGTGGTGGCGGCGAGTCGGCAGCGTAGCGGCTCGGCGCACACTCTACTCGGGGAGGAGGGTTATCGATTGCTCTGCCAACCCTCCGTCGCTTCTGCGCGCGGTGAGCACCCGGCCTCTCTCTCTCTCTCTCTCTCGCTCCCTCGGAGTCGAGGCTCTCCGTGCAAGCGCTCCGAGCGCGCAGTCGGCCCGGGAGCGCTCGATCGTTAAGTGTCTCTCTCTCTCTCTCTTTCTCTCTTTCTCTGCTACGTCGTCTTCAGAGCCATCGAGAGCGCCAGCACCGTTATCCGCGACTGACCGGACCACGGAGACGGCGAGTACGGCCACGGCGACCCTCCGCGCACGAGTGAGAGTATGACGCAGCCGCCGCGCGGAAGCTGCCCTCCGAGCAAGCGGCAACAGCAGCAGCGGCGGCCGAGTTGAGCGGCGATGACGCGATGCGGACGCCCTCCGCCTCTGCGCACGGTAAGCCATGGCGACCTGCCAACCTACGATCTCGCTCGCTCGCTCCCTCTTCACTCTGCCCTCCCGACGCGTCTTCAGCTTGCCGTCCGATCACCTGCACCACGCATAACCGCGTCTCGACCACTTCGCCTGTGACCGCGCGCGCCACCCTACAGCGGAAATACCCGCGACCCCAGCCGATTGATCGCGTGCACGGATTTTTCGCGCTTCTATTATTATTTCTTTATTTTACTTATACCCGTGTGCGCTTCGTCGGCGCGCGCGCGACGTACCGTGACCACGACAATTTGAGCACGTTCGCTGCGCGCCGAGTGTACGTACTTTGCGCCCTGACCGAGTCCTCGCGCGGATTGCCATTCACCGGAACTGTCGGTGAGCGCGCTCGCCTCGTGACGATACGAAAAGAGAAGATGACTCCCGGAACACGTCGAACCGAGAATCTCGAGCGCGAAGCCCAATGGATTTCCGCCGCGCGCACCGCTACGCGAAATCATTCCTTCGCCACGGCCGCACATGTCGTTTTGCTTGCGCCGTAAAAACGCGTGTGCGCTGCCTGTATCGGAGTTTATCTTGCGTCCGAAAAAGACAGACACAGAGAGAGAGAAACCGATAAAAAAAAGTTTTATTTCGCGCAAGTAAACTCCAGCCGCCCCCTCCCCACTCCCCGGCCCCGGGAAAAAGTGCTGCCGAGCGCGAATTTTTCGCCCTCTCTCCGTGGCGCGAAAACGCATACGATAGAGAGAGAGAGAGAGAGAGAGAGAGAGAGAGAGAGAGAGAGAGAGAGAGAGGGAAAAGTCACGCTGGCGAATAATTATAAATAACAAGATAGCAGCTGGGAAAAGCAATTTGCCCACCGACAATGGAATTGTAAACATAGCGCGGAGGCAATGAAAAAGACGCGGGCGATACGAAATATTTATGAATCTCGGTTGAGGCTGCGTGCGGTATAACGCGTGCAGGCGTAAACGACGGGTAATGCACTCAGCTTTGCCGCTTACGTAAATAATTACGACGCCAGCATAATCCGGGGAGGGCAACGCTCGGGGGGTTCGCGCCGCGCGTCTCTCCTATATGCGGCGAGCGGCAAAACAATAGTTTTTCGCGCGCGATATCGCTTGATTAAAAGACGCCGACAGGCGAAAAATTCAAATCGCGCAGCGGCATTCGCCAATGGGAGCACGTAGAGGGCATAAAAGTGCTGAGGACGCACGGCAACCCAGCGAATGGAACGGGCGAGAGAGGAGCAGCGGGAGGAAGGACGACCATCGCGGTAATAAAGTTCGCTAATGCACTGCTCTGTGTGCCCGCCAGTTTTGCATTCAGTTTTCGTAACCGGATCTCGCCTTCTTCCACGCCTCGTGAATACTCTTACGGGGCATCCCCCGCTGACTCTCATAAATTTTCCGATCGCTCTCGCGTGTCCGTCAACGTGTCCGAATACGCTCCACTCGTGCTTGCCGGCCCGTCGACGATTAAAAGCCGGTAAAAGGCCGTGCTAATTGAACGATATTGCTGGTATCGATTTTTCATCGACGCGCACGCTTCTCGAAATTAATCTTGCAGCGACAGAGCCGCAAGCAACGACCATTGTCGCCGTTCACAAAAAACGTGCGAATTTAACTGGGGGGGGGGGGGGGGGGGGATTTATTTTCGGGCGTACGGGATTTGATGCGCCCGAGTCGGTTTCGTTAACAATTGAGCTGCTCGTCGTTTTCGAGCGTGCTCTATTCGATCAGAGAGCTTCGCTGCTTTTTGCCTTAATTTGCCGTAAAATAAAATGAATATGCTCTGTTTGTCTCTCTTTCTTGGTGTTTTCATCCGAGACAAAGGGGAAAGTACGGCGAGAAAGAAAGACACACTGCGAGCTCGCTATCGGTAATACGCGGACTACTATCGCGATAATAACTGCAATCACGCTTCGATCTCATCTCTGCTCGACTGTCTGTATCTCGTGAGCTTGTCCGTGCGCGTGAATGCTCGAGTTAAGGTGGCTCCACCAGGCCGGGCCGTATCACATCGGGGCACCGTTGGGGGTTTCATAAAATTGTCACCTCGTCAACCGAAGTATTTATTGAAAATAGTATTATAATTGACAGCAAGTTCAAAAATTAACTAGTTTATACTTAATAGTAAAAAAAATAACGAAAAAGCTTTTTTTCACATAATACATTTCATGATTTCATCTCTAAAATGTAACAATTTATGTTTTTCATGAATATTTTTTTTATTAGTTCGATAACCAGTACTTTTCTTTTCCAATATCAGTTATATCAATTTAGTAATTGTACTGGACAGCATTATGATTTTTGGACAAAGTTATGTGAACATACTATGTGAACACACAATCATGCTTTGCTAAGTCACCAATATATAATTGATCATTTATTTATTTTTATTTAGTTCGATAATATCCATTCATGTTTACGGAATCTGAAAGCTCAAAATACTATCTATATAAAAATGTTGGTTGGATTCTATCGCAAAACAATATTTGGTGGAACCATCTTAATAGGTTAAGGCTATCTACTTTCGTTCCAATGTCTGAATGTTTGGCCCAAATAATTTTGTTGTTTGTTTTCGAGCTTTTTCGCTCGCCCTCATCATCGCGCTCGATCGATCTTGCGAGATATTGGAGGTGACGCGCCAGCGGCTAATTACAAACTCACTGGGTTTTTTCAGAATTGAGATACATGAAAAATAGATAATCCTTATCGACGTGTTTATACCAATATGCATGCTCTCTAATCGCCAGACACTTGTAAGTCGTGTTTTAACTTGCTATCGAACTTATTAAACGCAGACCACGAGCACTCGAGTAGCAGTAAGCATTACTCTGAAGAATGCTGTCGATAAAATTGTTGTCGATAAACTGACTTTCTCGCCATTTAATTCTCACAGCATCCGTACGTTTTTTTTAACAAAGAATTGACGTTAAAATGACGTAAGCAGTTTAATTTATTCCACTTAAGCTTCATAGGATTAATGATTTCCGTTACAAAAGGAACAACGCGAATTACAGTCGTAAAAGAATTCTTGCCAGCCTGCAGTTTGCAGTCCTTTGGCTCGCGCTAATTCATCCTGCGACTCGGGCCGCAGCTTGCAAAGCAGCCCCTTTGCGCAAACGCGACGTATAGAATTTAGCGTTTCGCGGGCGCAACTCGGCGAGCGTGATTCATTGACGAATTGACGGTCGCGCGCGGCCCAGCTGCACGCGCAGGCGAACTTTTCGCAGCTCAATCTTTCTCCGCGCGTAGCGCGGCCGTAACTCATCGCCGAGCGAGCCCCGGGACACTCAACAAATAATTATCGCCGATTTCGGACCAACTTTTAATGGACTTTTCTGTACTTTGGCTCCTTTATTTTCCGGCCGATAAATCAGCGGCTGCCGCGTGATCGAGCGAAATTAATAAGTCGCCGCGAGAAAACCGATAAAATTTTCATTCGGCTGGTATCCTGCGACTTTCCCGGCAGAAATCGATATTACACAGAGCGTAGAACTGCCAGATATGTTTGGGATAAAAAAGCTAGAAAGATATACAGGGCCGCGTGGAGCGAAGCTCGATTGAACAATGAAATTGACGAGCGAAGGGCGACGTTATTTCGGCGAGGAGTCGCAGGGGCTCGATTTAATATCAAAATCGCGGCGCGCGTGTCCCGCACGCGAAGAGCCGCGGATTTTGCCCGCTGAATTTCCGATAAGCCCGCCGCAACCCCCCCCCCCCCCCCCAATCCGTCAGCTGCTCGGCAATGAAAGCTGCGCTGTTGCAGGCACAAGCGAGGAAGATGAGGGTGGCGAGCGGGCGAAGTCCGGAAGGAGCCTACTGCTGGTGGTCCTGGTGGGCACGCTGGTCGGCATGGCCGCGGCCGAGCAGCCCAAGTACAGCACGCGCCTGGTGCACACGCACTACGGCGCGCTACGCGGGGTGGTCGCGCGGGGCAGCGCCGCCGGCGAGACCCAGGTGGAGGTGTACCTGGGCGTCCCGTACGCCACGCCGCCGCTGGGCGCGCTACGCTACATGCCGCCCGTCACGCCCTCGCCCTGGCGCGGCACCCGCCTAGCCGACAGCATGCCGGCCTCCTGCCCGCAGCCGCTCCCGGCCCTCGACGCCTCCACGCCGCGCCAGCAGCGGGCCCACCTCGAGCGCATCCACCCGCTGCTGAGGAACCAGAGCGAGGACTGCCTCTACCTCAACCTCTATGTGCCCAGGCCGCCGCCCTCGTCCTCCTCCTCCTCTTCAGCCGCCGGCGCTGCTAATCATCCAGGTCAGAGCTCCGCCACGATGCCAATTTTAAAACGATTTTTTTTTTCGCTATCGAACGACGTGCCTTTCGGATGGAGCTTGCCGCCGCCGTAAGTACGGTGCGCACGGCTCCGACAGTCACAGTCAGCAGACGATGTAATCAGCGAGCGCTTGGCACGGCGCGCCTACCGAATTTCGGCCATGCCGAGCGTCGCGTGAACTGCCCACAGCTCGGCGCTCAAGGGCGCGAGAGCGAAATCCGCGGAGTTGGCCGAGCGCCGTGCGATGAGACGCAACGAGCGCCGAAGATCCGGTCTCGGAGCGAGGCGCACAAGGAGAGAGAGCGAGGATCGCGCCTTTTGGCCCTGCCGCGGAATCCGGGCTCGCATCCGACGAACTAACTTTTCCATCTCTCGGGCAATGATAGAAAATTCACCGGAAAGCCGGCCGAAGCTCGGGCTGGCGCGAGCTTTCAGTGGAATCAGCCAAGTTTACGAATTAGGAGCGGGGCTCCGACGCGTACACGATTTTCGACGTCTAACGAGCTCCGATTTAAGCCAACTCTTTTCGCTCTCGCCGGTGGGTCCGGTCTAATTGTAGTATCGGTCCGCGCGATGAAACCTTCGCAATTAGAACGTGCGCGCACAGTCAATTGGGCAGGCGGATTTTAATGGCCCGCGGAAGGTTGAGACGGGAGCGACTCGCCGTTAATTGGAAAGAAAAGGCAAGCGATGGGCGTCAGGCGTACGCGCGAGGGTTTCGTCTCCGAAGAGGGCTGCTGGGAATAAATTAGCCGCGCACACACTGAAGAAGCGCTGGGGGCGGCTTGGGAATCAATTACAGCCGGCCGTGCGCGCCAGTATTTATGCGGAATCAATATACAATCTGTACACAAAGGCCGAGAGGAGGACGACCATTCGGGGAATAACTAGATGAACAGAAGAACGCCGGACGGCGCACATGGAGCAGCAAAGAAGAATGGATGAAAAGAATGGCGCGTCGACCCCTTCAATTCCGTAGTGCATTGCAGTGAGAACTCGCGAGTGAGATTCTGCAAGCACCGCGGGAGTGAGGGGGCTTCGTGTCGAATCATCGCTATCGCTCGCGCGCCTAGCTTCCCGATAAGCGCCTCCGCTATGCTCTACGCTGCCTCTCTCTCTCTCTCTCGCACGCGCGCGCACGCGCTCGAAAAAGAAGAATAAAACAGCAAAAATATATATACAGGCCGCCAGCCAGCAACATCAGCAGCAGCAGCGAGTTATTTAGGTTAAAAGGCTCGATTTTTCTACTCGAGTTGCCTTTCAGATAATTAACGTTACTCGTCCAGGGGCCTTTCAGTTTCCGGACGCAGCGCTCGCCTTTTCTTTTCGCACGCAAACTCCGGAGAAAGCCGGAGCCAGTTGCTTTATTCTGCATTTTAAATTACCGGCCAGCGATCCAATGTATACGCTTGCTCTCTCTCTCCCTCTCTCTCTCACACGCACACATACACATACACACACCCCATTGTGAACCGCAAAAGCGTTATTAATTAACTAAAATATAGGCAGTCTAAAAGCTCGCCCGGCTGCGCGCTCGTTTTTTCTTCCGAAAAGGCATGCCGGAGTGCCTCGATTTTCGCTCGCGTAATTCATTATATTTCGAGGGAGAAAGCTGTCTGAGTTTCAAATATCAATTTCAATTCGTACTTCAAAGTTCCTTAATCGGATTGCCGGGCTCTATTTTGATTATTTCGAAAGCCAATTTATCATGCGAATTGCTTTGAATTCAATGGGAATACAGCACGGAAACTAAAACTTGAAGAAGTAACACCGCTTCGAGCGTTTAATTTGCACCTCTAACGCTTCTTTTCGCGCTAAACAATCGATTTGCGGTGGTAACTAAGCGCGTTGCGCGCGAATGTTACTCGATTGCCGATGCGGGAGATTAAAATTGCTCGCGAGGCGTCGAAAAGTACTGGAACAACATTGTAAGCGTCGAGATCGACGGGGGAAAAAAGTATGAATTTGAGAGTGCACGAAAACTGTATATGCGAAAGTTATGCCCTATTGTTCGCATTGCAACCGCAACAGCGTAACACTCTGCAGTTTGATTTTATTTATTTTTGACGGTCAATTGACTTTTATTTTATTTTATTTTTTTTCGAATACGCTCGCGCGCTGCGTTGGAATCGAAAACTGTTATCAGCAGAAAAGCATGCTTTCCATGCGCGGCAATTCCAACAAAGCGCAAGGCAAATATCTTTTCTCGCATGAATATCTCAAGAGGAGCGTTATACTTCACTTCAAAGCGCGAGCTCACGGGATTTGTATACTAGGTTTCGCTTGTCAAAATTTACCTTCCAAGAGACGTAAAAGTTTCGCGATTGTTGAACTTTGATCTGAAATATTGTTCAAACGAAAAAATAAAATAATAAAAAAACTTTCTTATCTGCAGCCGAAAGAGACAAAGAGGAAGGGCGTCGGAGAGAAAATCAATGCGGCATTTGAGAGGATTTGCTGATGAAAAAAGTTGGTCCGATGGTTGATTGCAGGGAGTAGTGGCAGTGGCAGCGGCGGAGGTGGCACGTCGGATCTGCTGCCAGGGTTGCTGCTGATCCACGGCGACTCGTACTCGTGGGGCTCAGGGAATCCGCTGGACGGAACCGCGTTGGCCGCCCACGGACGGCTCATCGTCGTCTCCATCAACTTTCGCCTGGGCATCTTGGGTGAGTATAGCTTTGCGATCGATTAGCCGCTCTGCCCTCCCCGTACTCACCGCTCGCGCGTACGCGTACGAGTCCCTTGGCGCCCCGTGCACCTATATACGCTCCACCTAGCTGCTTCTCCCCCGGCGATCGCCGGACTTTCTTCTCCGTGCGCTTGTCTCGGATATTGTTTCGAGATCAGAAACGAAGGAAAAGCTCGTTGAAAATGAGCCGCGCAACGGCGACGGCGGCGGGCTTAATTATTCAAAGGGCGTAGCCACCGGCTTCATTCAGCTTTGACGCGTTTTTAGTCACCGTTTAATCGTTCCGTGAATTTTTCATCGTTTAATCAACGCTCGCTCAATGGCGCACCGGACGCCGTCTCTTTCTACCTTTTTTTCCTCTTCTCTCAAGACGCGACGGCGCACAATGGCCGCTAATTTCGCTCGCACTTATCGCAGAGAGAGAGAGAGAGAGAGAGAGAGAGAAAGAACGACGATCGATACACACGTGTGCGCACACGTCGTTTCCTTTGTCAGAGACTAAACGATCTTTTCAGCCCTAAGATTGACGCTCACTCCCTCTCTATCTACCCGCGGCTGTGTTTACATGCCGGTTCAAAGTCATTCTCGGTCGGATGGAATCCAGAATGACACTTTACAAATACACGCCCCGTCCGGCATTCTAAAGCTCGCGAAGTTTCCTTTTTACAACCCTTTCAGAGCTTTCGACCCCTTCTCGGCGCCTCCTTTTTTTTTATTCGCTTTTATCAAAGAAACGAGCGTAGGATCGTTTTTTTTTTATTTTGAAGTACACGCGCGGTCCAATTATTAATTAGGCTTTTGACGAGCGCTGAAAAGTAAATCCACCCGCTGAGAGTTCAGGCGCGGCGAGACAATCGAGATCGCGGCGATTTCCCTTTTTCAGGCTGAGCGCCCGCGGCTGCACGCGTTTGGCGCTTTCGAAATTCCCGCTGTATCGAAGATGTTCTCTCTCTCTCTCTCTCTCTCTCTCTCTCTCTCTCTCTCTCTCTCTCTCTCTATCTCTACTTATATAACTTTATTAATTATGATGTAAATAGAGTACTAAATTGGTTATTGAGCAAAACCTCAAACATATCGAAACAGATCAACTTCCTTTAATTTTTCATGCAGTTCGTAAGCGCTATTAAGACCCTGGGGATCACTATGATTAGTAATTTTGGTTGGAACATTCACGTCACTGAAAATAGTATCTCGAGTACATTGTGACTTAAAACGATTGCATTACAGAGTAAATTATCTATCAAATAATATCAAGAAACAGTTGGCCTCTGTTTTGCTTCTTCATTTGGCTTATCGTTGCTTAATATATTTCAATCTCCTATTGTACCTCAACAAAAATTAAAAACATTACTGAACCATGTGGTCAGGTTCAATTTTAAATTACGAAGAGATGCAATCATAAAACTCTACTACAATCGATTAAATTGGCTACCCACAATTACGAATATTTCATGGTGGTAGCCACTTACAAATTTCTTCAAATTCAGGTATCCTAATATTTGGTACTCTATTTTCCAACGTTAAATCCAGACATTAGATGCACCACTCGACCGCTCTAAACGGACATTTAGTTGTCCGAGAACGAATTTCAATGTATATGAAAGGTCCTTTAATATGTAGGCCATGAAATCGTGGGCCACTATATCGTATCAAATTAGAATTAAGCCACCTACAGATTCGTTTAAATCCTCACTCTATGATTACCTCTTAAATGGAAATTCTGACGTCAGCGAGACTTAGCGAATTCAAGATTTATTGAATGTATGCTCGACTAAATTATTTTTGAGATCATCATATGTAACCTTTATCGAAATTTGAAACTATCATCCTATGTAAACTCTATTACTTCGTGCAGCTATTGATTCTATGTAAAGATTAATCTTCTTTACTGTTGTTCACTAGTTAAAAAATTTTAGAAATTATTATCCTCTTAGCTTCGCGGACAACATAATTAACATTATTTATACTTCGTTTAAATTTTATATTTTGTTATCACTCTAAAATATTTTATTTTTTGTTTGCATTCATTTTTATATTTTTATATTTTTATTTATATCACTTATTTACCTAAGTGCTTAACGATTCCATTGAATCTAAGCACAACTAAGTATAGTTTTAAATAAAAATCTCTCTACGAATCGCGGACACAGGTTACTTCCACTGAAGCGACTGTTTTACACCTATTGCGACACCCGATTTCGCGACAGGGCGGGCATAATGAGCAATTTCCATCGAGATCATTGGCAGGAAATTGAGCGCGATCAAAATTGGCAAAGGAGCGAGCGGGAAAAAAAGCGCGCGGGCGTCTAAAACCTAAAAGCCCCGATGAGACTGCGAACGGCAGAGCGGAAAACACGAATTGCCACTCAAGCGATCCGCCGCGGTTCCCTCCCCCCCAACCCTCCACCACCCCGAACGCACGCGCGTCGAGCAAGTGGGAGCGCGAGGTGGCAGCTCCGTCATTAGGCCTGCGTGGACGCGATTGTTGCAGGTTTCCTGAAAACGAGCTCAAAGGGCAGCGCCCAGGGCAACTACGGGCTGATGGATCTGGTAGCCGGCGTGCACTGGCTGCGCGAGAATCTGGCGGCGTTCGGCGGCGACTCGAACCGCTTGACCCTGCTGGGCCACGGCACCGGCGCCGCTCTGGCCAACTTCCTCGCCGTCTCGCCCATGGCCAAAGGTAACGAGCTTCACTCTTTCTCTCCCTCGAGCGCAGCGCGCCAGTCCGCTACGTGCATCCACTAACAATCTCGCTGGCCTGGATTGCCCTGCCATTTCGCTAACGAACCGCGCGAGCGAGCGCAATCCAAGTGTTGGCCACTCTTCCCTCCCTCCCTGCCTGCCTCGCACTCGCTCGCTCGCTCTCTCTCCTCTCTGGGCTCCCGCTTCTCGCGCTTTTGTGTTTTATCTCGGAGATGTACGTACCGGCTGTTTTAGCCGAGTGACGAGCAGCCAACACCAACTAGCCAATTCTTCAGCGACGATGCATTGTTATCGGTCGCCCTTATTGCCCCAGGCGAACTAAAGAGTGCGCCGCCAAAGAGAGCTTCTTTCCATTTCTGCGCTCGTCGCTTCGATCGGATTCCCAACGACAAAGTCGGGTCACGACGACGAGGCGCGCGCGCGAGCTCACCAGCATAATTCGAGGGCGATAAGCGCGCTCGAGCCGGGCTCGCTCGACCCGCGTCGCCGAATTTATCATTCCGCGGCGCTGCGGCGGCGCGCGCAAAGCAATTTAGCCCCGCGAAAAGAGGCGCGCGTTAACAATACACGCAAGCAGCAAAGCGAATTCAGTTTGCCTCTGATATAATGCACTTTGCGCGCGCGGGCTCTAACAACGTTGCTCCGCGATTGCGAGCGAACCAAGCGCGCCGTCGTTTGGTTTTACGCGCTCTTCGACAGAGCCGCGCGCCCTCTTGGCGATTGAATTTTCGCTGACGCGGCGCGCGAATTGTATTTTCAGCGGCGACCACGGCGCATCGAGCGCGCGAACTTTCGACGTTAGTTTTTCTATCGGTCGGACGTACAGCGCGGGTGGCGGAGATGGAGGTCGTTAAATATTTCATCGGTTTTATTATTCAAAAGAAACGAAGAGAGAGGAGAGAGAGAGAGGGAGAGAGAGACATAGAAAGAGAGAGCTTGCAGAGCGAGCAGGCTGTGCTCTTCAAAAAGCTCATAAATGAATAAAGCACCGGAGCACATCCGACTAGTGAATGAAACTGCCGCGAGCGGTCGATGATGTGGCGAGGACAGAGGCGTAAACAGGATTGCGAACGCGTGTGCCTCAGAGCTGATCGAGCGCGTGGTGCTGCTGGGCGGCTCGTCGCTGTCGCCATGGGCGGTCCAGCGAGAGCCACTCACGGTGAAGCGCCGAGTGGCCGAGCAGCTGAATTGCCCGGGCGACGTGGAGGCCGACGACATCGCGGCTTGCCTGAGGCTACGCCACGTCGACGAGCTGCTGGAGGTGAGGCTCGACGTGCCGAGGTTCACCTCGGGCTTCGCCCCCTTCTTCGACGGCACCATACTGCCTGCCAGCGCGAACAATCAGGTAAAGTGGGCACGCGTTGTCGCGCCGATATCCGTGCCGACGACAGTAAGAGCGACCTCGCAACCGTCGATCGACGTCTAGCTAATCGACGCACGCTCCCGCAGAATTTCCAGCCGACGGTGTCTTCGTCGGGACTGATGCCACTACTGCCGGGGCCCGGCGCCGAGTTCGCCAACTTCGGCGACAGGGACGTACTGATGGGCCTCACATCCGACGAAGCTTGGCTCGAGCTGGCCGAGCAGGATCTCGAGGTAAATATTGCCTGGCGCCCGCGCTCAACTCGCAGCCGCTCATCGAACGAATCGTCGGTTCGCAGAACGGCCTGAACGAGACGAGGCGAGACAGAATCCTGCGCACCTACGTGCGCAACACCTACCGCTATCACCTGCACGAGATCTACTCGACGCTGCGCAACGAGTACACGGACTGGGAACGCGGCGAGCCCAATCAGCTGGCCATCTGCGAGGGTCTGCTCGCCCTGCTGAGCGACGGCCAAGTCGCGGCGCCGCTGCTCCGGCTGGCGCTGCTGCACTCGGCCAGCGGCGGCCGCGGGTACTTTCTACACTTCCAGCCGGGCGAGAGACCGAGTCAGAAGGGCGAGGAACTGCCTTATTTACTCGGACTGCCAATGCTGAGGCACGAGAGCCTCGCCGCCAGCAACTACACCGCTGCCGACGAGAATCTGTCGAGGCTGCTCGTCCACTACCTGTCCAATTTTATTCGGAGAGGGTGAGCTTCCAGTCGCGCGTCTTGCCGCTCGAAATGAGGCAATGGCGGTTGTTTCCGAACGGTCGAAGCCGAGGTGCTGGTCGACCAGAATGAAACAACTGGCCGCCAAATTTGGGCTTCCGGAGTGGACGAGCAGCCTCGGCAGATAAAGTGAAAACCTTGCAGCGACCCGAACGGAGCGGCAATGTCGTCGATGAACTCGGCGGCGGCGTGGAGCTCCTCGGCCGACGTGGGCGTAACGAGCCCGCCGTTCTGGGACTCGTACGACTCGATAAACCAGCTGTACCTGGAGGCGGGCCGCGACGCGACGGAGATGCGCTCGCACTACCGCGGCCACAAGATGAGCCTGTGGCTGAACCTGCTGCCGCAGCTGCACAGGCCGGGCTACGAGGTGAGCATGCGCCACCACCACCTGGCCGAGAGCCCGGCGCTGTACGAGGGCGCGGTGCGGCCGCAGTCCATGGCGATGCCCATACCCGCGCCGCCGCTGCCGCTGCCCTACCCCACCGAGCCCTCCATCTCGTCGTCCGCGGCCGCAGGTGGCAGCACCGCGCAGTCCGCCGCCGCCGCCGCCACCACCACCGACTGCGCGACCAACCTGAGCAGCCTGCTGCCCGGCACCGCGGCGCCGCCCAGGTGAGCCGCCGCGCGAGGCCCCGCCCGCGACCTGGCCGCGCGCGCTAACCGCCAGCTCTGTCCGCACAGCGCCAACACGCAGCACCCGCAGCTCGGGCCCGGCCCCAACAACCTGCTGCGCAAGCTGGCCTCCAGCCACTACCAGAGCTACACGACCGCGCTGACCGTCACCATAGCCGTGGGCGTGTTCCTGCTGCTGCTCAACATCCTTATATTCGCCGGCATCTACCACCAGCGCGACAAGAACGGCTCGGCGGGCGCGGGCGTCGACCAGGTAAGCGACCGTCGACCCGCCGCGGCCGAGGGCGCGCGCGCTCACCCGCGACCTGCTTGCAGCTGGCGCTGGCGAGCTACGGCGACCAGAAGAAGGACGACCTGCTGGAGATGGGCGGCGCCGCGGGCGGCAAGCCGGGCAAGCGCCCGACCTTCGTGCTGGCCGACTCGCCGACCGACAGCGCCGGCACGCCCGTGCTCGCCCACAAGACCAAGTTCGTGGACGAGCTCGAGCACATGCAGCTGCGGGACCTGGAGGCGGCCGGCGCCACCGCCACCTACTTCTGCGCCAGCCCGTCGCGCGCGCGCACGCCCTCGCCCTGCGTGGACGCCACCATGGCCGCGGCCGCCGCGGCCGACGACCTGGACGACGACCTGCCCGAGCCGCCGCCGCCGCCCAAGTCGCCCGCGCCGCCCTCGGGCATGCTCTGCCCCGGCATCCTGCGCCAGCCCGGCACCCCCGGCAGCGCCAAGAAGCGCGTGCAGATACAGGAGATCTCCGTCTGAGTGTCCGACCGCGCGAGGCGCTGCACGAACGCCCGCGTGGCCTGAGCTGCGCGGGCGTCCTTGCAGCGCGTCGCGCGCTCGGACCGAGCCAAGCGAAAGCGTGTGGCGTGTTTGCGTCGAAATTGTCTGCTGCTCGCTTCGTTTTCCTTCGAGCAAGTTTATTGTACGTCAAGAGAAAAGCTTTATTTTACCTGGGATACATTGTACACTCGACAGTTGCGTTTGCGTTCTTTTTATATAGACTTATACGTACTGAATTACCATACACCTTATATTACATTGATTATCGGCGTTAAGTTGGCGGGCGTCTTGCTCTTCGACAAAGCGTCGTTGTTATCCAAAGCAAAGACTATAATTGAACCGTTATTTCAAGTTCTATTGACTATACCGCGTAAGATATGTGTAAGTAAGGATGCCAAACGAAAAACACAAGCCAAAGAAAGCAAAAGAAGTGTCGATGCAAATACCTCAGACATTGATGAACGAAGGGATTGAAAAGTGAGAAAACTCGACGAGGAATTCGACGAGGACGGGCGACGTGTGTTTTCGCGCGTATCTTAGCTCATACGCAAGGAATTGAATTGTCGAACGTAAGCATTAATAAGAAAAGGATTAAGTAAAAAACGTAAAAAAAATTTAAAAAAGATATGAAATAGAGAGAACTTGTGATCGCTTAGCTTAGTGAGCCGAACGAGAGTCGGTGACTAGACTAGAGGACAGAACGAGCCTCGCGCGCATGAAGCAGCTTGTAACGATCGTTCTCTAGATAGCGAGATTAAAGAGTGCTCGACTCGATGAGACAGCAATTATCCAAACGACGAATAAGGCGAGACTTTCCGATCGTATTAATGGGTTAGTTTCATTATAGCGCGTACTTCTCAAGACTAATTAGCGTGCCGCGATTGGGCGGCCAAGCTATACGCAAACCAATAAAGCCGTGATACCTAACGGAACGCACAATTCCTTGAACAAAGAAAACAAGTGTACATAGATTTGCCAGACGAGCCTGAGCACTCCTGGGTCTTCCTTCGAGTCTAGTCGAAACACTACCGCGCACGACCATTGCCAAGGTATAAGATTTGCGCGTGTCAACATAAAACGAATGATAAACAGCGGTTACTTTTTTTACGCGAACGGCGGGGAGAAACAAGGCCCGGAGACAGAGCCTCTCCGGGCGAAACATTGTAAAATACATGGGTGTGTGCAACTATCTCACGATACCGCTATTTCCACGTGTATTGGCATTGTAAAATGGGCGCGTCTCATTGGTGTGTTGAAATAAGTAATAATAATTTGTTTTTTTTTTCTTTTTTCGAGTAACATCAAGAATTTCCGAAGAAAAAAGAAGCTATATATACATACATACATATATATACATACCCATATATATATGTATTGTATCGACGATTGGTTTCTTCTTTCGGGTAGTTATCGATTGATTTACGATTCTGTAAATAAGCATGCGATAAAATTATATTAGTTCTCGACTATTGTTAAATAATAATATATCAATAATAACACTGGTTTTTAACAATGAAACAAAGCGTCCTTTTGTGTACTGTATGTGTGTACGTATGTGTGTGTGCGCGCGCGCGCGTCGTATTTCCTTTGCGTCCGGTAAGAAGTTTTTTGCAGCAGTAGGCATCACCTTTTTAAGGTAAATAGCGCATATCGCGTGCGCACGTTATCACGCGTGGATGACGAGCCGCGCGAGAGGAGAACGAGACGTCAAAGGTCATCAGTCGTCGGTGTCCTTTTTGCGGGCTCGACCTCGCTACCCAGTTAGTCGACAACGCGAATTCTTGTCTTTGTGTCCGCGCGAGTTGCTGCACCCCCCCCCCCTCTCTAGCGCGCACTTGGATCGATATTATCAACTTTCAGCCAACAAAGTTTGGAAACTCCTTTTGTTCCCGTAGCTCTCTCTCTCTCTCTCTCACAGTATGCGCCTCAATTGGCAAACTAAAACTTTGCTCATTATGATTTGCGGTCAGATGTTATTGTTTAAATTTTTTCCTCCTAGAGATAGACAATTGAAATGCTTTCACGGCGCAGCTCTCGAATAGCTTTGCATTTGCGGGAGAAATAGTTGGCAAGTTTCCTTTCAATGAGAAAAATGAAAAATGAACCGCGAGCTTTTCCCCCGATGCATCCTTTTTTCCGCAGCTTTCAAAGCTGCGAGGCTCGCGTTCTGTTTTTGTCCTGTGCAATTACAAAAATACCTCGCGGAAAATCGATAGCCACCGCGTATGCCTCGCAAGCTCCTCTGATAAAAATCCGCCATCTTGTCTCTCTTTTCCTCTCCCACATATATCTCCGCGGCGTACTTGCGCAGACTTATCGCTATTGCGAAACACTAATGAGTATCTTTATTGATAACATTTCTTTTATCGGACTGACAATACGCATGCGAATAACACAACAGTGGAGATTTACTGGCGAGCTTTGAAATAAAGTAGATTTATTTTTTTAATTGATTGTTTTATTTTATATTACACATTTCGTACCAAAACTTCAGTATTTAAATTAACAAGTATCTGAGTAAAATACAAGAAATTTATAACAGTAATTACATACTTGGAAAACAAACCATTGTGTTAGAATGATAATTATTTTCAAACACATTCGTACATTGCACATGTAAAAATTGGCACAGTAAAAAAAATCTATATAATAAAATACATAAGAATGAAAAAAAGATTGCTTTAAAAGTTAACGTAATATAGTGAATTCGATCAAATTAAAATAGATGAAAGAAAAAAAAAGAAAAAGAAGGTTAAAAATTCTTCTTATATATTTATGTAGCTGCTCCTCTGACTTAATATTAACATTTAACAATCAGATACATCCAAATTTGTACAAAGACTTTTTTTTCATAAATCTTCGATAGCTTATTACGTCATTGAATGGGAAAAGAAGAATAAGAAGAAGTATCAATTATAACTGTGATTTGTTTGTTAAGAAAATTATATATCATTCTTCTTTTCCTTCTTTCATATCACAAATCTACAATAAGTAAAAATTTATTGAAATCAAAATAATCCTTAACGATACGTAAAAATAATCGATCGTATGAGACCATCTCGCTGAGTGTCCACGGGATTTCCAGCTCCAAAGCAGAACGAGACGCTATCACAGATTTTGTTTTGGCTGCAGCTTGCTAAAGGGTACCAGCCCTCCTTGTTGAATACAACTCCTATTTTGTACAGCTAAAACAAGAAAATGATGTTCACGATAATCTATTATTTAACAATCTATTTATTCTAATGAAAACCTGTTCACCTTATTTTTTTGAACGTACACTGGACGATTGAAAAAAACTTCAATTAATTCTTGAGCATCAACTTTTGTGCTCAAGTGCGTATATGTTAATCGAGTTCCAAATGAATCAAGAAGATGAGCATATAATAATTCTGTATAAGCTTTTGGCTGAGTATTATTATCCTATAAAACCAATCAAATATTAAACAATGCCTTAAATTCATGAAGAAATATATTGATATAATATTCACCACATTTAAAATCTGTGACGGCACTTGAAGTCCAAGTACACATATATTTTTATCAACAACAAATGTAACAGTGCATTCTAATTTGCTATCATTGTAGATTCCAGCTTGTTGCTCTACTGTTCGAATGCAAAAGTATTTAGGGCTTTCGTGTACTTCATTGCTAGCAACTGCAAGAGGTCTGTTTGTAGAGCTTCCGCTATTTTCCCCCACAGATGGCCTCCTTAAAGCTATAGGCTCTTGAATAGTATTGGAGTGTTCTCCAGCAATAGAAATGGGAAGAAACGAAGTTGAAGTTATCAAATTGATTGGGTGTTCCTCAAAGTCATATGGGCGCCTTCCAAAAATAGTTACTGGCTGAGATCTCTTTTTCTGAAAATAAAATTAAATAATAGCATCCAAGGTTAACGTGATTCAATATGGAAAACTCAACTTTTTTACTTACAGAAAAATCAGTAAAAAACTGTAAATTTAATAAATTCGTGCGTTTTTGTGTATTTGTACAAAAACCTTCAGGCATTGATTGTTCACAATTTCTTGATGATATATTCATCAATAAAGCAAAAGCTTCCTCTTGAGACAATAATGGTGATTTTCCAGGTCCTTCTGCAAATTCTTGTGGACTGAATGTAAGAAACCTAATTTTGCTTAGGGCATTTCCAATCACAGATTTCAATGATTTTGAATCAGTAGGATCCAAAGATTTTCTTGTGCATTCAGCTCTAGCCCATCGTTCTAAAGCACTAAATAAATCTAATTCCGAAGATACAGTCAACTCCTCTTGATCTAAGAGTGTCAATACAGTATCTTGTTCTACATCGTCCCAGCTTAACTCATTTATCACTTCATTTGTTTTTGATCTCATTATTTGTAAGCATTTCTCCATCAATACTGGCTCCTCAAACAATTTAGCGAATTCATAAGCTCGGCAAGCCTTCTTAGGTGAGAGATCGGACCATAAAAATTTTGTGCATTCCTCAACAAGAAAAGGTAACATGTACTTCTTTGCACAGTAACACAATTCACATGCAAGCTCGAAAGATCCTAAATCTACACGATCTGTATAAATATATTCAAGTAGTGCTTTGAAAGCTTCCGGTTGTACATCTCTGATTGGGATAGGGTCATTTTTTTCTGCCATTCCACCGTAAAACATTGCTTCGAACACAGGACTTGACATTGCTAGAAAAACTTTGTGCCCTTCGAGTATCTGCTGGTTGGGCTCTTGGCCGACAATAAACTTGCAGTCCGACCTAGAAACATCGTTTCCTCATAAAAAATGCACAACAATGAAAATATGCAGACTGAAAGAAAAAAACATCATACCATTGTCCCATTTCCAGCAGATACTGACTTCTTTGTGCGACCTTACGTTTGGTCGTTTGCCAATCATAAGGCAAAACCATAGCCTTATTATGGTTGTCGTTGACCTTTTCTTGATCCAGTTTGGATACAAGAGTTGTAAACTCAGCGATAGCGAAACAGGCGATGTATTAGTTCATACATCGAAGGCGCGGGAGAGCCTGCAGACAAAGCGACGACGCGCGGGAGCTCCGAGTTTGATAAAGAGCCGTCTATTTTCATATACCTCGTGCTGTGATTTCTAAAAATAACGGATACACTGAGTTTGACATAAACAATGGAGCAGCACTTGGCGCGCGCACAGCCAGTGACGCTCACATCAAAAGTACACTCACCCCCGAGACCAGGACGACATTTGGACCTCACATGATCACCACCAAATGATATATCATTCAACTCGGGCGTGTTTTTGGTTAGAAGACGATTCTCCCGCGCGGGCGAGCGGTTGGACTGTCAAAACAAACGCCTAAAAGCAGAGTATGTCCCGTCCCGCGCCGTGTTACGACGCAAAACGGTATTTTGCTCTCTCTTTCTCTCTCTCCTCTTCGCTCCTCTTTGCTCCGCCGACGAAAACGGAGTCGAGACAGATGATAAAGTTGCTCTGAATTATGTGTACAGCTATATGGTTGCAGCTTGCTATGCTAGCTGGCGCTTTTGTTGCTATTCGTCGGAAATACTCAATATCAAAACTCCTCTATCTTATATGCTTTATACCACGTCAGTTTATGTTTATATCCGATGCTACTCGCGCGTGGGTTACGCAGCTTCTACGATATCAAGCTTTTCTGCCTTTGTGTGTATATGTATATAGCTAATATCTGAGTCAGAACCATAGAACCCGACCTGAACCCGACTCTTACGCGTGCGGGAATCACGCTTGTGCGTCGAACTTTCCTCTACAGTTTAAATATATAAATGTCTTTAGCTGCCTGCTAGTTCGATAGTAACGTAAATGTGTACGACCACAATCAACCGCAATGATTACACAGGAAGAGGGGTTAGAATTATACGCTTTCTACTATGTCTACTCCCACTTGTTCGCTTGGTACGTTTTTTTATTAATAACAATACATTTACGTTTCTTTCAGATGTACATTTTAGCGAGATAGTGTAGTCTGTTTGGAGTTATCAGTGTGACGTCGCACGTCAACGCTAGGATAGCAATGTCTATCTGTGCAATATTGAACAAAATTTATACAAAAAAATACACAGAATAGCGCAGATATTAGTCTTATATACTATAAGTCAGATGTACAGAGTAGTCACTAGGATTTGAAGCATGAACAAAGTTCTCCTGTGAGAGCAATCCTTTAGTTAATATGTCAGAAGATTCAGACCCAGTATGGACCAATGGAATTGTTCCTGAAATTCCAAATGTAACAGATTTGCATTCAACAGGTAAAACTTTGGCTAACTTTGTAAAATAATCATAATAATGATCTTATCACAAAAATCAATCTTTAGAGTTCGAACGATTAAAGCTCATAGTTGTGAAAGGAACTGTAATGAAGCCAAATTTGACATTCAATGAATTAAAATGCCTCGGTCGTAGTAGTGAGGGTTTAGTTCATGGTAAAGTACTTTTCATTTTCACATTATGTTTCAGAAGGAATCTAAAATATTATTAATATACTTAATTTTATTTGTAGATAGTGTTAGAAGATTTATTTGGCCAAAATTGTTAAGGTTACCAGAAAATCAGCCACCAGTAGAAGATGACCTTGAAAATGTACATAAACTTATAGATAACGACATATATCAACAAATATTGAAAGATGTTGCTCGTAGTGGGAGTCATATGCCAGATGATACCTCAGAGGATGCTATGAACAAATTTGAAAAAGAATTGACACAAATAATATGCTGGGTGCTATTCAAACATCCAAATCTAAAGTAAATTAATTGTTTTATTTGCAAAAGTTCTAGTAATCACTTCTAAATATACAATAAATAATTTGTTTTATGATACAGCTATTATCAAGGATTCAATGATGTGGCTGCTACTGTTTTGCTAGTCATGGGTTTGCAAGAGGGATTGTATGTTTTAGAAAAAATATCATTAACTTTTTTAGAAAGATTTATGGAGAAGACTATGGAAAAAGTCAATCAGGAACTTTTTTATATATTTGCATTACTAGATAGAGAGCATCCTAAACTTTTAGAGCATTTAGAAAAGTATATAACATTTTATTAATGATGCTAATTATGTGTTACATTTTAGTAACCAGAATAATGTAGTTTATATATATTACAGTGTTGAGTTATTTCCACATTTTGCTCTAGCTGAGTATACAACATGGTATGCTCATAAATATGCAGAAAATAGAAAGCTGCTGCATAGACTGTTTGACTACTTTCTTGGCAGTCCACCTTTAATTCCTTTGTATTTAAGTACCAATATTGTTGCATATAGAGATAAGGAAATTTTTAATACTACACCAGATATGGGTCATACCCATAAAGTTCTTAGCACAGTAAGAAACGTTTTATTAACTTAATTTTCATTTCCAAGTAGTCTTTTTTTTCATACTGAAGAATTCATTATTATACACAGTTACCTGATGATTTACCATTTGAAAACTTGTTATTCTACTCAACAAAGCTGTATCAGAAATTTCCTCCAGAATCGATAGATAGTGCCGTGCGAGAATTTGACTACAGGCGAAGACGCAAAGAACAAGAATGGAAAATGAAAGCAGAGGCAACTCGCGTGGAACGAGAGAGACAACGAAAATTAAAAGTGGCACGCACGCAACCAAGAATTCCGTACCGTCTAAAAAATTATAAAACTATTACAGTTGTAACTATTTTAGCTATAGGTTTATATGCCTTTTTAAAAAATTCGTCAGGGTTTAACTGACATTAGTTCAACTTTTTTTGTTTTATTATCAATAGGTTCAGTTTACTGTTGTTGAATAAAACTTTATTTTATTAAATTATGTACAGATATTTTAGACTCAATTGTCAATGTCAAATTCTATATAGATTATTTTGGAGTTACTTGTAAAATCAAAATTATTTTCGTTATCAGTTGCTGTACAAATTGCAAATTTTTAATACTTTAAATGGGACGCTGTTCCTTATTGCACTCTTAAAATTTTAGTTGTAATATATATTTTGAGGATGAATGTTTGAAAGTACTGGTGTGATAACTATTTTAGTGAAACTCTCAAGCATTCCTCTGCTGCCTTTATATGGTGTTCAATCATGATGAACACTCAGTTGCGATGTAATTATTATTTCTACATTGAATCGCAGTCACGTTTGTTGCAACGTGTATAAATTAAAATTGGTGGAAAGTGAATTGGATACTTTTGATGTATGTGAATTCAAATTACAAATATATTCTGTGAAAAATATTGAACGTAATGTATTTATGATAGATAATTGTCAATGTACGGAAATTTAGCATAAAATTATCTATTGTTCATTAAACATTTGTTTTCTTAAAGACGATTGTTATTTAATGTATACTTTTTAGTTTTGTAAGTAAATAGAACGACGATTTATAAAAAATTATACATCTTTATTCTTATGATATGCTATGTCGTTCACATATTCTGATTAAAATTCTTATATATTTATTTTATATCTTCTTTATAGAATATTTCACAGCACCTTTCAGTCAAAAATCAAATATGCTCAATTTAATTGTGGAAGTGTTGGAGTATTATAAATTATAATAAAAAAAACTTAATTACCGAATTTTACTAAAATATTCTTTTCTGCTATCCTAAGTTAAAAAAAAAAAAAATATATATATATATATATATATATATATATATATATATATATATATAGTGGTAAATCATGTAAAACTATTTTGTCACAATCATCAGAGAATATCTCCGATTTTTTTGAGGTATATGGCGTTGGTCTTCAACTATAATATGTTTTGCTTTAGAATTTCAAAACGTTTTTGATATAATTAAGAACATTATTGTCGCTTAAAATCTGCATGTGATCAACTTTCGAGAACGTTTGATGGTAAATTTTTTGCTTTTGTTTGTCGTTCCAATGCGTGCATCCTGCTAGACTTCTTATGTTAACGGTTCCGTCTCCATCACCTAGTATTAATTGAGGGTTTCCATCAATAGATACACCACGCTTATAAAGTAATCTAAAAAAAAATTAATTTTTCAAATCTCTGTGCTTAAAAATAAATTGATATCATAAATATTTATTTAAAAATCTTACTTTTCAACGGTGTCTACTAGAATACCATGTAAGCAGTGATGTTCAACTCCTGGAGAGGTGAAATCAAGCTGATATTTTTCATTATCTACTCGAAATTCCCAACCATTTGGTACATTAATATCACTGTAAAAGTATACAATAATTAAATAATCAATTTAAATTAAAAATAAGAATTCAAAAAGTTTTATTTACATCAAATACTGCTTCATGTCAGCAAACGTATAATTTCTTACTTGAGTTTCAACAAGTACTTCGTCTTCTTTCCAAAATAGTTTTGATGGCAATAGCCAACCAAGACTTGGGGAAGTAATCTGCTGACTTTTTAGAATACTCTCTCTTAACAAATAAGCACCTAAATCGTCGCCTATTGCAAATACTTTGAGGGCTTTGACTGAACCACCCCAAACACCAGCAAGTGTAATCATTGAATTGATATATTTATCTTTCCATTTTTGGCTTTGGCGTTGAAAAAATATCAAGCACATTGGTCCTCCCATACTATGTGCTATAAGAGTGACTGGCTGGTTGTTATTCATTACATAAGTTTCTTCAACCAGTTCTTTCAGTTTCGTAAAAAACTCTTCATTTTCATCTAAAGTAAAGCAATTGATTTCATAAATCAAAATAAATCATATTGCTATGTGATTATATGAATAAATCTAATTTTGAGTATAAGTATATTTTAATATTATAATTTTCAATGATGACTTTGAGTTTTATTCACAATTATTAGTAAATAAAAGATTCAATTACCTGGCCCTTTTCTAAAATCATAAGGTGCTCCACGTAAGGAAACATTACGAACATATCCTAAATCCTTCACAAGCATATCTCCAATATACTTGAAATAAGTTCCAGGAGAAGCTTTGCTTGGATCTAAATATTCTACTGTGAATGGATCACCCCATCCTGGAATTCTAATATCTACTCCGTCAGGATTAGTTGTTTTTCTAGTTTGATTGTCATAGATAAGTCTCATATTATCAATCTGAGAAAAAAGACAGAGTTATTATTTTTAGAAAAACAACTATGACACATAATCTGATAATTACCCAACAATCAATAATTATTGGAACTAGCAACTCCAAATTCAGCCAAATGTTAAAGAATCCAGAAGATACCTTCTCACACAAATAATGTACGACCGTTGTTTTATTAATTCTTGCTTCGACCTGACTGCCCCCATCTCCTGGAACTGCGATGTACATTTATAAATTTAGATGTCTGTCTTTCTATAAATAAACGAAACTCAAACGAGAATGACAATGCGATTTTTTACCGAGGATCACAGGCGAGCGTTGATTGCCCCTAAATCGAAAAGTTTGCGTGAGTGTGAAACACGAAAACAGCAATAAAACACAACACGCCAGCTGTAATCGCATAGTTTACGATAACAACAAACACGTACAAAACGTATTCACCTATCTAAACCGTCGTTTTTTAATTTCTATTTATGGTACTTTTTATTGAAATAGAATAGGTAAAATGAGTAAATTAAATAGCTTGTCAATCGTAGTACTATTGAGTAAGAGTAAACTGAGTGTTGCTTGAACGAACTTACGCAATGGACTACATTGAAAATTCGAGTGAAAACCAACCAAACTCGGTTAGTCGAAGCGTGTGGCTTAACATCGCACGATATCAACTGCTGACGCACTCGCCCCTCTTGTGCTTGCGCACTAACTAAGAAAGCAGACGAATTCTATGGAACATTGTTTATCTTTCGAAAAAATGTCAACATTGTTATTTACATAATTTTTTAAACTTATTTAATCGGTTTCGTAATTTCTCGGAACTCTAGCTCGTCATTCTCTTATCCAACATTAATAAAACTTGATAATGAACACACAATACTTATTAATATTTAGATTAGAAATATATTCTCTGAATTAGAAATAAAAAGAGTACCTGTCACTATACTATATTTAATTTTTATAGATGCACAACTATTATTATAACTGTGAGTTAAAGCATCTCTGGAGATGACATTAAGTTTCTATTAATCACAAAAGAAATATAGATAGGAAATATTAGTTTTTGTGTGTGTAATTATAAAAAAGTAAAAGCAAATAAATTCTTTTCAGCATTTTTTCTTTTTGAAAAGATATGTTGATATAATTATTTTTCAATGCAATCATATTAATTTTGTGTTAAGCAATGTTAAACTGATTTATTATTTTTGATTAAAACTTAATAGCAAACCACGCTTGTTAAATCAATTCCGAACCAAAAAACAAATTCAACATTCGTACCAATCATGGCCTTGCGGTGCTTGGCACCGCTTTAACACACCTGCAATAATGAAATGTTTATGTGTGTGTATGTACAGCTAAGTGTTTGCGTTTCAAATAAATCAGCTGTGATTTGCGTGTGTAGGTCGGTGAGCATGCGCTTAAGGCAAACCTAACTGATCGTCGACGCCATCGCCGAAAGTCAAAGACGCCGCTACGATTGTGTGGTTGATTGTCGACAGGTGCCGGCTTTATTGTTTGATTATCTTGCAAGTAAATTGTTTAATTCTTCAATTTTTTTATGACAACGAAGTTGAAGCTTCGTAAAGTTAAATTGCTCGTTGACTATAACGTGTTTAATTTTTTGTTGACAAATTACAGAATGGCAGAAGTGAAACCAGATCACAAAGTTGAGGATGGAGAAAACTACTCAATGGGCAATAATGTCGATCCTAAGAATGTTCAGGAATTGACGCAATATGTAAGTTTATTCATAATAAAACATTATTACCTTTCAGTTTTTTCCATAATAAATCTTACATATTTCTGAGAATAATCATAATTTTCTCATGATAACTCTTTCGTGTTTGTGAAAATTACTGAATAATCAATGATTATTTTATTTTTTGTAAGGTACAAACTCTTCTACAAAACATGCAAGACAAATTTCAGACCATGTCTGACCAGATCATCAATAGAAATATCCTTTTCATACTGGAATGTTGAAATAATTCATGCTATTTTCTGTTATTGCTACATAACCTCAGCTTTCTATTGCTAATATCTGGATTCAATTATTAATTGAAAATAGTTTGTTTTAATATTAGTTATCATTTATTTTCAATTTTATAATTTTTTTTACATTGATCAATACTTGTAAACATATACAAAGATCCTTAGCTATAAATACTAGATGAAATGGGAAACAGAATAGATGACTTGGAGAAAAACATTGCTGACTTGATGACTCAAGCTGGAGTAGAAGGAACTGAAAAATAGGCTGTTTTTTACTGTCTAAGATACATCCATCGAACACTAAATCACAATATACACAATTTGCACCAAGTACAATAAGTTAATTATGGGTAATCTATCTTTAGCATATTATATTTACAATAATATTCAATTGTACAAATTTTTGTAAATTAATATTTTATTGAAGAGAATAGATTAATTTTATATTCTTTTGCATTAAGAGTAACTAATACAGTGTATTAAAGAAGATGTTAAATTCTTCTGATACTTTGGTAAGAATGGAACCATTTTTAAATCTAGAGGACGTCTTTTTCTTTGTATTTTGTTCTTATTAACAGCTACTTTTCTCTAGAATAGCAGTATTAAAGTAATAAATTAAACATTTTTATTTACATAGACTTGAGTCTAGATCTCACTGATTTTTTTTCTTGAATAGAAGATGACTCTGAAGAGTCGTCTGTACTCTCATCAAACTCTTCCACATTCACTGACTCCGATGAATTTGTATGTCCAGTTTTTGAAGAATCCTGTAAACAAGTATTTGTTAATTATGAAAATTTATAAAACACCATTAGTTCTTAGTTGAATAAATTTTTGTACCAAAGATTCTGTAGTTCTATGTACATTCTGTTTTCTCAAGTTCTGTGGTGATGGTGAAGAACGAGAGTGTAGGTTCATCAGTGAATATGCTTGACGAAAGCCTAATCGTTTACCCGACTTTGAAGATTCTGTTGTTCTCAAAGCTTCACGAAATTCCTGAACAGTTGATAAAGTAAATAAGTCATGTAAACTCATAATGAAAAATGTTATACATAAGTAGATGTTTTTTTACGGGTACAATATGTACTTGATAACATCAAATGATAATGACAAAGTTACCCCATTAATTTCAGCTCTAGCAATTTGAAACTCCTGTGCATGGAAAGTTGGCAAGAAAAAGATAGTCGATAGCAAACGATTATTAATCTTCAAACGTATCATTAATTTTACGGAATCTTAATTTTATCAAAATTACCAAGTTTTACCTCTAAATCTTGCCCCTCGTCAATTTCCGCGACATCTTGGTAGGCCTTTGTGAGAAGTTCCACAGCTTTAGCATGAAAGCTGAGCTGCACGGTAACGAAGCTCAAAAGTATCGTCTTAATGTCGTGCAACTTTTGCTTCTCAAACGAATCGATTTGCTCCTCTAAGCTTTTCACTACCTTCGAAACTTCTCGAGATGCTTTCATAAAGTTCAGATGAGCTTGCGACTACGAGCATTATGGTTAAAGAAAAGAAGTATCTCCGATGAATCCTCATTAGCATTCTCAAAGGATACGATTTTCTCTCGATTTTTCGGATTCTCCTTCCTCGCGTTGTCCAATTTTTGTTTTCGTTGAAGCTCCTCATCTCGGGCAGCAAAAGTCGTTTTGACGTTTTCTTTGGCACGCTTGCAAGTGTGCTGATACTGCGATAACGGTGCAACGACTTTGGCATTCAGCCTGTTAACTTCAGCATCCCTGCAATCATCGAGATAACCGTTAGGACCAGCCGTTTGGCTTGAACAACTCGAGTTTTCGAGTTGAAAGGGTGTACGTAATCGACCTGTAATCGCCTAAAACTGAAAGGGTGTTGGAAAAGTTGACGAGGCACGAGCTCATCGATCGATTAATGTCCTCCGAGTTGGCGTATGTTTGTATCGCCTTGGCAACTTCGTCGCTTTTGTCCCTGAGCCTGCAAGAAACCCAAAAGCCATTTCGACAAATCACTCTGGCTTCCCGAAAATCCAATCCGAAGGCTCACCTCGCTGCTTTCCTCGTGTGTGCCGCGAAAACCGAGCACAATTCGGCAAAATGTTTCTCCACCGCGTCGATCCTTTCCTGAACGAATTTGGCCTCCTTCTCGCTGTCCCTACATGCGAGACGAGAAACAAAAAATCGAAACAAGCGTTAAAGTCGCTTCATGCGCAGAAAACGCGTCTGTATGCGATTGAGTACCCGACGTTGCTTTGCGATCGCGAACGAAACATTTCGTTGACGGGCGGCCGATGGCGTGCACGTGGCTACGGCGAATAACAGTTGACTTCTGGCCGCAGGTGGTGCACTCGTTATGTTCGCTCGCCCACTGCCTCGGCCCCTATTTCCAGGTGGGAGTTGTGTGTTACCTCCCCCACGGTCACTTATAGCATATGCTCTCTATTCTTGTCGTTTCGATAATTAAGGCGAAACATGCTCTCTTGCGAAAACTTACTTCATTTTATTTATATTTACAGTGTAAAATTAGATTTTCTTTAAGAACTAGTTAGAGCAACGGCGAACGAGTGTCCAGCACCAGTTCCTATCAAGACACTTTTTAATTCAAGTGACACAATTTTCGTAGGCACAAATACATTCTCGACACTTCCGTTTCCACAATTCCCGTGTTCGTTCCATCCCCAAGACACGACGGTTTTATCGTCTGGAATTATACGCAATAGTCAACAAATAAGTTGGCGAATTGCCAGGGCACATTATCAAAAGTATCTTTACCGAGAAGAGCGACATTATGTTCCGACCCGACGGCCAGTTGCTGGATGCTTGTGGAAGTTACTGGAACAGTCGCTTCCCACGTCTCGACAGCTTGAACAGATTGACCTCGACCTAATTGGCCGTACGAGTTTCTGCCCCAGCAAAAAACTTTGTTGTCGGCTGTCAAAACCGCCGAGTGCGTCCAGCCACAGAATATTCCACGTATACTCATCGTTCCTTCGTAGTTGTTTATTTTCACCGGCGTCAAGGATAATGCTCGTATCGCAGGATCTACGCCTAATTGACCGTACTTATTGTCGCCCCATGCGAAAATCTCATTGTCGCTCGTAACGACGACAGTATGATGTTGACCACAAGCTACATATCTGGCGCTTTGTATCTGCGAAACTGCAACGAATAGAGTCTTGTATTTTTTGTATTTTTCCCGATGCCAGCTATAGCCGAGTTAAAAGATTACCCTCCACGAATTGTCCGGAATATCTGCCGCCGCGAAAATCAATTCCTAGCTGTCCTTTTGTAGCAGCCCCGCACACGAAAACTCGCGCATCTTTGGTGATTACTGCTGAGTGCCTCAATCCCATGGATATTCTTTGTACTGGCTTAGCGAATTCCACCTTCGATAGTTTATTTACTTTTGCACCTATAGCCGCATGAGTCAAGCCCAACTGCCCGTGGGAGTTGGATCCCCAGGTGAACAGCTCTCCAGATTTCGTAAGCGCCATCGAAGAATCCCAACCGCAGGCAATATCGACGATCTCCTCTCCCTCGGGAACAACCGCCATTCGTTGAAAGTGCGAGCTCGCGTTTGTCACTCCAGCTTGACCTTTATTGTTCCAACCGCAACTGAATACTCGTCCAGCGTTGTCGAGGAGAAGACTGTGACCGGCCCCGCCGACAATTTTTACAATATTTTTCGGCTGGAGACCTGTAGATGAGAGATCCACTTCACGAGGTACGAGCAATTCTTCTTCTTTAATGTCACCCTGGCCAAGCTGCCCATGGGAATTTGCACCCTGAGGATTATAAAGTTTCTTGTAACAATTTTTGAACTGTGGCGGGAGTTTTTTTATAACTTGCTATATACGCAAGCGCCAAAATAGCACGTGTGTTGACAAATGAGTCATTTTAGATGCAAATCTTTAATTTTTAGACATTGTTGAACCGAGATCTTCTTTTATATATATTTCATACTAAGATACTCAATTAGGCAATCATTATTAATTTATTCGAATACTTACCCATGAAAATAAACGGTACTGCGGCATTGCGAGATTCTACGTCTATCTTTTGATTTTTTTAAATATATTCTTTTAATCAATGGACAACGCCAAATATTAACAAGAAAAGCATCTTCACCTTAACCACTGCAGATTATTTACATCGTTTACACTACATCCATATTTGATCTTGGAAGGAAAATATATAATAGTTTCTGCTGATCTACCATGAGCTCGACTTTGACACGTCTGCATGTGTGTGTGTGCTGCTTTAAACGCCACCTATATTCGAAAACTTTTACTCGTGATGTGTATGTGTAAGTCGTTCCAACTTTGCTTTGCGGTTGCTTCCCTCAAATAGACTTTTTATTGATAAAATTATTGTGCTACTCATCCGCTCGACCACTATTTGTAAGTGTCGTTCTATATTTATATTAATGTGACTTCATTTTACCAATCGATGTGAATACAAACAGCTTTAATCTGTAAATTGTCACTGTTTGATGGTGAACATCATGTGCTTTTTGGTTAGAGTGTCCAATGCCTATTATCGATTTCCGCGACGCTTGAAGCGTCCTTTCACGTGTTTACACTCCCGATACTCATTTGATCATCTTACCTTGTTGATTTTCAGACTGGACGAGTGTTTAGCTAGCAACAACTTTGTCTAAGATACGTGTAATTCATAACAGGTAGATATTTATTTAAAAAATTGTAGAATATGTAGCGATTGTGGTTGCCGGTTGCCTTAGTAGTCTATAATTTGGATGCTTGAATTGGATAATTAAATTATTTTTATGCTGATATGCATAATTCAATTAACTGTGTCTCTGAAATGCCATATTATGATGCTAATATTGTTTATCGAAGTATAGTATTATTCAATATCTACTTAAAAAGTTTGTTTTTCTTTAATAGTTAAGATGGTGCGTGGTAGAGGTGGAATTATAAGGGGGAGAGGTATGGGACGAGGAATGGGTTTTCTTCCCAAGCGCCAGTTTATGCCTCGTCATCCGTTTGATTTGACTTTATGCGAAGTTGCTTTTCCAAAGGTCAAAGCAGCACCTGATGAATCTGACTTTACTGCCGCTCTGCTCAAAAAGAACTCTGATATGTGTCCTACTCCTAAGGAGCAAACCTCTATTCTTAATTTAGTTACTAAGCTTCAAAGTGTTTTAGATAATTTAATTGTAGCCCCTGGATCATTTGAAGCCTGTGTAAGTGTTTTAATTAACATTTTGTATTATCAGTACAAGCAATTGATTACGTTTGATGATTTTTTTTTCAGCAACTAGAAGAAGTACGTCAAGTAGGCAGTTTTAAAATGGGTACCATGATCAAAGGACATAATGTTGCTGACATTGTTGTAATTCTCAAAACCTTGCCAACAAAAACTGCCGTTGAGGCACTTGGTAATAAGGTTCAAACTGACTTGAAGGTGCAGTCTCCCAAGGAGGCTCTTAGATTAACACAAACTGAAAGAGGATTTGATATAACAAACAACGAGGCTACTGTTTGTGTTCTAATAACCACTCTTCATCAGAATCTCAGAAAATTGGAGCCTGATCAGCATTTGGATATTAAAATCTGTCAAAGTATAATTAATAATAAAAAAAGTTTAGAATTTACATCTAATTATTTTTGTTTTTCTAGGCCACTTGGCAGCAATTAGACATTCTCGTTGGTTTGAGGAAAATGCCCACCATTCTAGTATCAAAGTTTTGATTCGTTTACTAAGAGACTTAAGAAGTAGATTTGAGGGATTAGAGCCATTGACACCATGGATGTTGAACCTTTTAGCCCACAATGCTATTATGAATAATCCAAGTAGGCAGGCTCTACCAATTAATCAGGCTTACAGAAGAGTATTGCAGCTTCTCTCTTCTGGACTTTTCTTGCCAGGATCAGCAGGTAAATTTTTATCGAATCTATAATTTTTTTATATTATAACACCACTAAAAACTTTAACTAATAAAAACAAATGGTTTTCAGGTATTTCTGATCCTTGTGAAGGTGGCAGTATTCGGGTTCACACAGCCATGGGCTTGGAACAGCAGGATTTAGTGTGTTTGACGGCACAAACCTTATTACGAGTATTGGCACACGGAGGATACAGACCACTTCTCGAAGGCGGCAACAAATTGGCAGTAGAGATGAGCGTCTGGTCAGGTGGAGTAGTCGCAAGTCCACTGGAAAAAGCGTATGAACCGCCAACGGAACAAGAGCAACAATGAGAAATGAAAGAGGTCAACGAGGAGATGATCGCTGAAACTACGTAAGTTGTCATGTAGTTGCGACAGCCCCGTGTAAAAACAAAGAAAATTTATAATTTATGATGAAATGAACGTTATTTGTAAGAATTAAAATATAGTTCGACGCATTAATTTATAGTTACATGACAACTTGATAAATCAGCTACTTCAGTCTTATGTAAGTGAATGTTTGCAAGGTATTATTGTACACCTCGCAAGTGGAGGATAATGATTTTTTATTGGAGACTATTTGTAATATGAATAAGCAATTTCTGCTAATTAATTAGAACTCAATAAATTCACAAATTAAAGAGGAGTGACAAATTGTTAAATGTTTTTTAACAGATCTAGTCTCATTGATGGAAAAAAGAAAACACTAAAGTTTAACAAGAAAAATGTTTATTGCACATGTTTTCTTTTAAATCTAAAAGTCTCAGTCAAATAAATATACAATTGACACGTATATGTAGAGTCATTGTGTGAGCAAACAAGCATGATTGCTAATACAAAGCAGCTTATACCGCGCAAGGATCAGTGTCCATCGATCGTACAGCTTTGGCGCAGTTTATTTTGGCGTGCGGCCTATTCACCGGCACCAGGAATATTTTCCCGTCGGGCATGCACACGCATACCTTGTACTGGTCCTGTAGTTCGTTCGACGGAAAATTCACCGAAGCGATTGGAATTTTCGGCAGATTGATGCTCTGCTTGGCATCGATGATGATGTCGCCGTTCTTACTACGCAAGAGAATGTCATTCGAGGCTGCCAACATGATGTCTTTAGAATCCATACTGGTGCCTTCAGCTCCGTGAAGCGAAATCGCTTCGCCGGATGTCACAGTCAGGTCGCTTCTCTTCGGCGCGGCAATTCTGTGCGTCTGCGTTATGTCCACTTCTATCTTTTCAACACCTTGCGGAAGACTGAAGTTGGGAAAGTCAGTGGAGAAGACCGGCGATCCGCTGCGCGGATCTTTGACTTGGAACGAATGCACCTGTGAGACCGAGGTACCATTCTTGAGTATTTGCAAATTGGACCAGGTCATACTGTGCTGCGGACTCGTCACTTGAATGCTAATCCCGGCGTCGTCACCTATCAGCTCGACTGGCTTGTCTCCAAAACCCTCGCATACACCACTGTGCAAGCACACCTGTCACGTGCGCAAAAAGAAAAAAGGCCAGCGTGAGCTTTGCGGCGCGAAATATACGAGTGGCACAACTCACTCTGTCGAGGTCGGTGTTGCCGTAGAATTTAACGAGATTGTCGTCGGGAATCATCTCAATCGACTCCATTCCCTGGCCAACTCGGAGCACGACAAGTATAGTCAAGTTGAGCAAGAGATTGCAGAGGCCAACGAAGCCGAGCGCGATGCTCAGCGTCCAGACGCAGCGATGGCTCTTCTTCTCGTCGTTCGCGCAGCGGTCCTCCTTAGAGGCGTAGCCCTTGTGCCAATTGTCTTGCAGCAGCATCGCCGGAGAGTTCATCTTGCTCCTGCGAATCAAGCCGAGGACTGTACACACGGCGCGTAAGCTCGTTCGTCACCCACCTGGAGTTGCCGTCCTTGCTCTTGGTGGCGATGAGTGGGCCGTCGCTGTTGGAGAGCTCGTCGTCAGCCGCGCCACCAGCACCGCGAGCGGACATGCACGGCGACGGCTCGAGCTCATGAATCGTCATGTCGGCGGCGGTGATTTTTCTCCCTCTACGTTCCGTCGATCTAGGCAGCGAGAGGGAGAGAGCGGTGCCGGCTTCCGATATGGTTGCTGCGTCGAACGAGCTCGCAAGCTCTCGCGCGCGGTGCGCTTGCGCCGCGCCGAAGGGGGAGATAGAGAGAGGCTCGGCGTGATCGATCGCCGCCGCCACCGCACCACCTGCTGAATGGACTCGGACGCTCGTCGGTCGCTTCTAATTCACGATCCTTATCCCCCTCGTCGTGGCGGTTGTGCAGTCAGCCAAGCTCGTCGTGCAGGCGGCGCGTTCTGCAACACACGCGCACACACAGACGCGCGCGCGCGCCGCTGAGGCTCGGAAAGCGCGCTGCTGGACTGGGGGAGGGGAAAGAGAGACGCGTGCAAAAGGCATCTGCATTGCCGGCGAGGGTTGCGCGGCAGGAGAGCAGAGCCACAGCTCGCGCGAGGGTAGGAGCGAGATACAGAGCGGCGAGCAGTTGTCTGCTCAGTAGCGCAGCGCCGTGCCAGCGCGCCAGTTGACTCGTCGTCGTCGTCGTCGTCGTAGTCGCAGTCGCCGTCGCCGCTCAGTGTGGTTATCGAGTTTTTGTCTGTGTGTACTGTGCGTTCCCGGAGAGATAGAACAAGCAGCGGCAGGTGAGAGTTCGCGACTCTCCCTCTCCCTCTCTGCCTCGCGCGCCTGTTCACGAGGTAAGCGTCTCCACTCCTTGCGCCCGCCTAGGTCCCGCGATTTTCCACTGCGTGCGAACGAGCGCTCTCTGCATTTCCGTGAATCCCATTAGCTGCCAGCTACGCAATCTCTCCCGGCCGGAGTAATTGCAAAAATTTCGTCGCGGATCGATACCTGGCGGCAACGTTCGCTTCGACTCGGCGTACGCACGCACACGACCATATTCGCGACGCTATCACGTGCGTACGGGCAAGGTGCAAATTCAAACCACTAAAAATACGTTGAAGGCTGCTCGCTGCTCTTCTTTTAACGCCGCTCGCACGCTCGCTCTCGCCTACGTTAATGCCCTTTGACCGGCCGAGCGAGAGCGAAACGTACAAAGCTGCACATAGTGGCGGCTATCTCTCCCTCTCTCTCTCTCTCTCTCTCTCTCTCTCTCTCTCTCTCTCTCTCTCTCTCTCTCTCTCTCTCTCTCTCTTCGATTACCGGCCTAACACATCGTTCCTTCTTTCCTTTCGTTTGTACGTTCGTTTCTCTGTGCTCTAGTTCCCGCTGGATGGGTTTTTGTTTGTTTTCGCTGACTTCTCGGGCCAAGGAAGCCCGTTTACTGCAACGGGCTACACGTCTGCGCGAAGGGTTACAACCTTTGATCCGCGCAATAAAAGACTCGTCGCTCTGACTTTTACGAGGATCGCGAGGATCGCCCGCCAAAAATTAACCGTTGACCCGTTTTTTTTTACCCCCTTCCCTCCTTCCATCTAGGCGACAAGCGTGGTAGTTTTTGCAAAATACACGACTTTTCGATAACTTGCGGCGTGAAAAGGTAGCTTTTTCTATCGCGTGCTTGTAATAGTAATGTACCTGGCAATTAATTTCGATCCCTGAAATTTTTCAATAACGTGCTGAAAGGAAAAGAGAAAACATATTTTTCCTTCCAAGTTTATGTAGGTTAATCGCTATTATAAATTCAAGCGAGCATCATTTTGCGAGGAAATATTCAATAGCGAGAGAGGATATTATTCTCATTCGTCTCTCGTCGGAGCATTAATTAACTTTGAAATTTCGAGACAAAAATATGCAGGGCTTTTGATTATAAAAGGCTTCTTCGAGCTATAATTACATTTCATTGTTGGAATTTCCAACTGTTCGCTCGCCTCTCGAACGATCTGCCCGAAGGTTCGCGGCCCGAAAATTCCAAAAGCAGTTATAGCGATGAATTATTATCTTGCTGCCCGGCGCGGAGTGGCGGCGTCCACTCAAGGATTCCGCGACGCCAGAAAAACACTAGCCACGCGGTGGCAGCGATAATTGTTGCTCCCTCCTCCCCTCCGAGAGGTGGCGCGCGCGCGCGCGTACATTTACCAAGGCGGCGCGGCGCGAGGCAAAATTGCATCCGCTGGCAATTGTATTTCGCGCGACATAATCTCGGCGGCTAGATCGTGGAGAATCTGGCGCGCAGCGGCCGCACGTGCGACATTGTCGACGAAGCTTACTTCTCTCCCCCCCCCCCCCCCCCCCTGCCGCCCCGAAAACAAGTGCAACAGCGCTGATTATATTCCCGCGTAAACTGCATTATATCCCACTTTTTTTCCTCCTCGCCCTCCGAAGTCGAGAGGTCTTTTGTGCCAGTCTGCTTTTGTAACGCCGGGAATAAAATTCTTTTCACACCGAAGACGTGGAAAAAAGATCAATAGCGGATTTCTGTTTCTCGTGACCCTGCGCCGACGGTGCACAGGCCTAATCAGGCAATTTGCTGTAATTCCACGAGATTAGGATCAAATGGCATTTTTCACGCGGCAAAACCAACAGCGCGGCAACTCGTTGCATTGGCAAGTTTTTTTTCGGTCAAGCATTAAAGACGCAACAGTTATCGACTCTCGCGCTAAACTAAAGCTCAACAGTAGGAATAAAGCATTGAAGAATGGGGCGCATTAGCCGCTACAGCGTTGCCATTATGTACTCGTGCGGCTACAATGGTGCGCCTCTAAAACTCGTCTTTTCCGCCGTGCGCTCACTCTCGCGAAGGCCCTCGAGGCACAAAGTGGTCTCGTTAAAAAAAAAAATGAAAAAAAAAAAAAAAAAAAAAAAAAAAAAGAGGTTGCATAGTGCAGCGGCAACGGCGAAAAGTTTTCCAAGCTCTCTTTCTTTTCAATCTGAAATAGACACACAACTCGGCTCGGCACCGCCAGCAGGCGCGGGGGTGGAATTTTGGTGCACTCGAGAGAGATTAACGATAAGAATGCTCGTGTTGCCAAGGGACATGGAATGCAATTAACGCTGACATTCGGACGGAAGCCACGTCAAATTACAAGTTTTCTCCCTACCATCTTCGTCATACTGATTTATATTAGCCCGCCCCGCTGCCCTTCCCGCCACGTCTCCCGTGAAGCTGCCGCTGATTTTTACGCGTTCGTCTCGCGATCGTTGCATAATCCGCACCGCATTTCCGCGTTCAACGAACTTTTTCCATTTGCATAATTTCTTCTCTCTCTCTCTCTCTCTCTCTCTCTCTCTCTCTCTCTCTCTCTCTCTCTCTCTCTCTCTCTCGCTCTCATTCTTGAGAGTTATTATCCGCGGCGGCTCGCGAGTGTTCGAGAAAAAAAAAATCGCGCGGCACGTACACTCTAAAGGAGAGCACACGCGCGAGCACTTTCATGTTTCTGGCTATGCTCGCGCGCATTGTCCATCGCGGTGCTGTGCGTGTAAGCAGCTGCCGCTCGCAATGGCAAACAATGGAGCGCACGGGTTGCGAGGATGAAAATTGGTCGGCAATCGCGCGCTGGGGCTCTCCTCGATAAATCGATACGGATCAGGCGAATATGAAAAAAAAAAAAAAAACAAACAAAACTGACGTGGCTACGCCTTCGCACCAAATCGGCCGCTCATTTTTATTAGCGGGCCGCACGAGGCCGATTAATTCACGCTCACAAGCCTTTGTCAAGCGCCATTCCGACGAAACTCCATTGCGCGCTTTTTATTATTTCGCTTCGTGTTTTGTTTGCGAACGAGTGTTCCTGCCTCTCTCTCTCTCTCTCTCGGAAATCGTTAGCGCGCGATTGGAAAGTGCTACGTGCGCTCGTTTGTCCTAACGATGATTAATTGTCGTTTCGCTCTTTCGTGCCTTCGTTTCGTCTGAAATTTCTGTGAAAACTATATTACGCCGCGTTGTCGCCGAGAAGTAGACGATTGAACGCACCTGCCCCAATAGGCTAATTCATAACCCACCGCAAAGTTGATATCTCGGTGCTTTGTTGCTGAGCTTGCGACGAAGCATCCTTATCGCATCCAACTGTACTTAGTGTTCCTTCCGCGCTACCACGCGGCGGAGCGCCCCAAGGTTCGTTAAATTATTGTTTGTTGCGTTACGATCACCAGAAGCGGAGGGCGGAACGAGAAGCAAGACGGGTGCGCGACTCGGCGAACTTTTAATCCGCACGTAGATCGACGGCGCGCAGGGCAATTTTTCCCAAGAAAATGGCGAACCGATCGATCGAGATAACATCCCGGGGGCACGCACGTGCGCGCGCGGGAGGAGAGCGCGAGTCATAGGCAAACAAGCAAACAAGCCGCTAACATTTTCTGGCACGTCTCGAGAAAACAAAATCAGATCGATAACACCTGCTCGCCGCCGCCGCCGCGAGAGCTAATTGAATTATGCAGATGAGACGACGAAAGAGGCAACAGCGAGTTGCCTCGTACCGCGATAGCGGTGATGGCACCTAAGCACCTCTCCTGCTCTTATCTCTATTCGGCTTTTTCCGCGGACGATTGGCTACTCCCGCGAGAGAGCTTTAATCTCGTTTGACAAAATTCGTTTGATCGAATTAAGCGTTGACGAATTGAGCTCGCGAAAGAGAGAGAGAGCTTTGGCTGCTGTCAACTCGTGCGTGCGATGCGAAAAGCTCGCAGCGCCGAAAGAACAGCCAGACTGACAGGGTTATTCTCCGGGCGCGCGTAATTTATGTAAAATCTCAGCCCGTCGCGCGGCGCGGAGCTAACAAGCAAACGCAAGATAGCAGTCGAAGAAGAGCGTCAAGACAATGCGAGAAACTGAACAATGCTACCGACGACGTCATCGTCGTCTCTGTCTCTCTCTGACGTCGGTGCAGCTTTCCTAGGCTGAAAAATTAGTTCGCAGCAGCAGCAGCAGCAGCGGCTTTTTCCGCGAGCGCGCGCGTATCAAAAACTTTGAAAAGCACCGCCTGACAAAACTACCTCTCCCTAGGCTTTGTTGCGCTCTCGTAGAGAGTGAGAGAGGGGGCGGGGAATCTCCTATCTGCCCCGGAGCACCGGGCATGTGTTTTACCGGGCGGCTACGGCCGCGCGAGAAATGAGGACGCGTACATGTACCTTGCGGTTTTGTCATTTCGCGAATCGAATTCTCGATTGCCGGTCAATTTTCAGCCGTTAAGATTACCAAGTCAAACGGAAGCTTATCAACCGTGATTAAGTCTGAATCAACAGTCATTTATCGAACTTTTAATTAGCGACTGTTGAGTGGGGGAAGTTGACTTTTCGACCTATATACTACTTGTTGCAATCACTGTACGTCGCAAGCTCCATTGAGAGCTTTCGTGTGTTGAGAAACGAAAGTAAATGCGAAAAAGGCTTTTTCATTTTATTTTCGCGTGCGCTTGCCTTTCATCGCCCTGAAAAATTATTTTCACACGGCGTACGAACAACAACAAAATAAATATCTACCGCAAGGAAAAAAGGCTTTTTTTATTGAACGTGAGATCTCCATTTGTTGGAGTACGATTAGCTAAGAGATAAATTTCCGGAAGTACGCGCGCAATGTTCAAAATCCAAGGGAGGGGGTGAAAAATTTTATCCGCGGGGCGAGCGTTATCTCAAAACTTAAAAGAACTGCTTGACAAGTGAGCGAACAAGCAAATGAGCTGCGTTTTAATTACTAAAGGGACCCGCGCGGTTGGCTTGGTGTCTCTACCTGATCAAATGTAGTTCACGTATGTTGCATAGTTTGTCAAAGAAAATACATTGCTTTGAATAATAAATCAGTGCAGATGTAATAAGTCATCAAGGAATGGCGAGAGCGACAGAGAGAAAGAGAAAGATAGAGAGAGAGAGAGAGAGAGAGAGAGAGAGAGAGAGAGAGAGAGATCGCCGATGGCATAATAATTCGTGGAGCTTGAAATTTTACGGCCTCGACGAGAGCGAACTACCGTATCAGCTCCCGTGCTCTTTTGTTTGCCGACGGGAATTCGGTGGTGGTCGCTCTTAAGGGATGAACTTTCGGGGCTCGGATATTTCATAATTAACGCGATATTTCATGGCGGCTCTCCAAGCCGACGGCGAGAGTTCCCAAATTCATCGGATTTTGTTTGACAAAAAGGGCGCCTAATTGAAATGCTTGTGCTCCGCGGAAAGAGAGAAAGGTAAAAAGAGATTGCCCCGCGACGACGATGATACGTGCTGGCGTTGGCCAAAAAGAGCGGAGGTCAAGATCATTAGTTCCGCCGGCGAAACGAGGGAGGAAATTACTCTCGACATCATCGCCACCCGCCTCTTTCACGTACACGAGTGGCAGCCCTTCCTCGACTCGACGGTCGTTAAGAAAAATGATTAGGTGGACGCGCCTCGCTCTTTTTGCCCGCCCTCGCTCTCCCCGTGCGCGCGCTTTCTTGTTGCCCCGGAGCTCGCGTCGCCCAGTGAAGCGTCCTCACACCGACGCTCCTCTGCATTGAAAGCACTCCGAGAGGCTGATATTCCTCTCATTCGATTACGTTCCGTCGCGACCGATTCATTTTTCCATTCGAAACTGCTACGAAAGTCGCGCCTGCGTGCGATTGTTGCTCGTCGAGTCCCAGCCGTTCCATTATCCCGGGACAGGACGCGAGGCAGTCGAGTAGCGCGTAGGTCTCGGAAGAGGCTACCGGCCACGACTCGGACGTGGGGAAAGAAATTGGTCGTCCGGTTCTCGGCCTTGTCGCGGCTTTTTCTTCTTCCTTTTTTATTTGCGCGCGCGAGAGAGATCCTCGATCGTCGCCTCTCGCTGCAATTTATCTTGATCTCGTCCGTCGTCAGGCAAACTGCCTCGACGGACGGCGTGGCAAGTATTATTAAATTCTCGCGCAGATCGCGCCGATTGCGGGACGAAAAAGTGGCGCTCGCCCCGCCGTATCTCATCTCTCTCTCTCGCTCCGCGAGCGAATATTTAAGCGGTCGGCGCACGCAGGTGCTTTTATTGAGCTTGCTGCGGTGGCGGCGGCGGAACTTTAAGCGTGTGTGCTTTTGTGCTTTGCAGTTCCGCGCGCGCGTCTGTGTGCGCGCACACGGTGGAAATGAAACTGCGCGAGCCCCAGCGAATTTCGTATTCCATTACCTTTATGGAGAAACGCCGCCGCCGTGGACAGTGCCGCTCTGCTTTCTCTCACTGCGCGGGAAATTTCTCTGTGTTTGGAAAAATGCCGGAGTTTGTCTCGAGGATTATGCGCTCTTCCTTTTTCTTTTGCCTTCTTTTTTATTCCCCACACCCGCTCGAGTTCACCGATTCGCTTCCCGTTTGGAATTCTTGGTAGACAGTTTGCTTTTCGCATCAGATGACTTTATCTCTCTCCAACGAGCCTCGCTAAGGGCAAAATTATAAGATCGTTGGAATTCGAAAAGCTCTCGCGTTATTTGCTCGAGCGCTGTTATCAAGGCAAACGTCATTGCAGGCTTGTCCTCGTAAAATCTTGGTGCCGTTCGCTTGGCCTTTTAAACATTTAGCAAGTTTTTCTTATGCTCGCGATTTGGCACGAGCGAGCTTTGACGAGGCTTGAAAGCGCTATTGCAGGCACTTCAAGCAGAAAATTTGCTTCAAGAGGAGAAAGTTAATACAGCAAGCAATACCGCTCGGTTGATTCCTCGCTGCCTTTGCGTCGGTATTTATTCGACCGTCCCTTTGTTTGCCGCGCAGGTGAATGAAAAGTGAAAAGAAAAGTGATAAATTGCGGGGGCAGAGCGCGGATTTTGCCCTCGCGGATCCGGGAACGCGGCGGCGCGCTCGGGGCCGAAATGATCGGCGCACAAGTCGCCGAGATCCGTGCCGAGGCTCGCCGAGTTCTCCTCGACTTGGAAAAGTAATGCAATTCTCTGGCGCGCGCTGGGAATAACGCCGGCGGCCGTATAGCCGAAGAAAAGACCCGTCGATTAGCCGCGCACTCGTTCATGCTCGCCGCCCTCCCCGTCCTTTCTTCTAACGAGAGTATAATCGGTGATTTAGTGGGCGACCGGTTAATCACGCGTGCACGAGATAAACTCGCTATCCTGGCCTCGGGAGGCGCCTTTTCCTCATCATCCCTCGAGCCCCGATGAATCGGCACTTTTTATTTGCCTTTGAGAATTCAGATTTCGCTATTGTCGCCGAAACGTCTCGAGTCCTATGAATAATTCATTTTCAGATTTCGCTATTGTCGCCGAAACGTCTCGAGTCCTATGAATAATTCATTCAATTAGGAGCGCGCGTCAGTGTATCGGCAGAACAAAGGCGAGGAGTAAAAAGGGGGGGGGGGGGGGCAGGCAGGCTGTACGCAGCCGCAAATAAATCAATTTGCGACAACTACACGATTGAGCCAGATTAGTCACGCTCCCCCTCGTCAATAGGATCTTCAAAATCTTCGCTTACGATGGGAGAACTCGAGAGCTCGCAAAAGTTGCGGATTAAGATTTTCTCTCGGCGCGACTTGTCCCAAGAGGGGCGCTGGCATAGAATGCTCACTCTCTCTCACTCTCTCCTGTTTCGTAAGTGGTTTACGCTTTGCTCCAGATTTATTGTTATTTTAAGTTCAATAATAATCTTATTAATCGGGTATATAGCACACGGGAGAGGCTACGCTTTCGCAGCTTTGTCGTAGCGGGCAAACTTTGCAAAGTGTAGTCCGACGCGGCGCGCGCGCGCAAAGCAATCAAACTTCTTTCCCTTGTCTTCGCTGGACTTTGTGAATTTGGCGAGAACGAATCCAGTTTGCGCAAAAATCCCGACACAAGGTGTACGTGTGTCGAGCGGGGCAGGGCTGCTAAATCAATAAGTTCGGAAGAGAGATTAAAAGTAGCGAGTGTCGGCTATTAGGCCCGAGGTTCTCTTGTCTCTCGAGCCGGGCGATCGTCAATGGCCCGGAAAGCAGATACTCTCCGCCGTCGAGGCGAGAAACGACGCGGCTCGCGCGAAAAGACACTCCCCTCGGTTGTCGAGAGCCGTGGAGCTAATGCGCGCAACCAGGAAACGCGTTAATTCGCGCGACACTTTATCGCGGCCCGCACGCCAGTTAGCGTCTAGCCACGAGCAGCGCACGCGACGCTGCGCTCGCGCGCGCGAGATTGCGAATCTCCGCGCGGGCGCGCTGCTCGTATAGCACGCGCCAACTAGAGCGGAGCTTCATCGTCGCTCGCTTATCTACGCGCGCGCGCGCGATTGGCAGAGAGCTTTTTGGCAGCTGGAGGGCTCTTCGCGGCGGAGCGGAAGTCGCGCTTGCGAAATTCTCTCTCGCTGTCGCAGGCCTATAAATACGGGAGCGGGGAGGACTCGCGCTTTGAAATACCCGATGGAAACGAGGTGACACCTGCCCGCGCGTCGTCCGCGTCGCGCCTAAATAATGCATCGAATCGCCGGTATTTTTGATCGAGCGCGCTATATTTACGCGTTTGTTTGTCAATCCCCGCGTTGCCTCGGAATTCATTCGCGGCGTGTTTTTTTGTTTGTTCGCGCGGGCAAAGTGTGTTACTTGGCTCGGTGAATTTCGGAGCCACCTTGGGGACGCGCTCACAGAGGCTAGCCGATTAATCACGTTTAAAAGTTCGCCTCTCGCGGAGCGCGACGGGAACTTGATGAAATTGCACGCGCGGACTACGTCGGCCCGCGCCGGCTAATTATAATCGGCGCCGCTTGCGCTGCAGGTGAGTCGCGCGATATGCCGCGATGACCCTGTTTCGGAGGGATGTGCGAGCGACGCGCGTTAAACATTAATCGTGCACAGGCGCGACGGGGGGGGGGGGGGGGGAGAAAAAACAAAATTTCTGAATGGACTCGGTGGCGACTATGCGAATGGCGTGCGCGAGCGAGAGTGGCAATTACTTTGCGCGCTTTAACAACGTGATTAGCTTTATTCACGCCCCGAGCCTGCTTAAAGCAGCCTCTTAACGCCTCGTAATTAACGCTCTCCGCCACTTCTGCGCCGTGTGTTTTGCTTGCGAGCGGCCAATTGTTATCGCTCGCTCCTATTATGACATTGCTGAGAAGGGAAAAATGCACCCGACGGCGAACAATTCGATCTAAACGTATATGTAGCGAGGACTAATTTCGCAGCTCGCGGAGAATCGATCGCTCACCGGTGGAAAGCAACGTTTGCTAAAAGAAAGCGAAAAAATGTACAAAGCGAACCGTTGAATTTGTCAATTGCATTGCGCGAGATCGGAAAAAGAAACGACGACAAGATCTCGAGGGAACAGCAGCAGCAGCAGTAGCAGCTCCTTCCGCGAGGTTTGCTGGACCGCGAATTACATGCTTGTCGAGCGCAGCAACCAGGGACAAGACTTGCTCCCCCTTCCCTTCTATGAACGAGGAAAACGATACGCCCTGTTTGCTTTCTTTATTTCTTTGTTGAAGCTGATCGAGAATTTTTCGAGTCGGATGTGACGTTTATTATTATTATTTTTTTTGCGTTTAATGGATTTCGTCATTGTAGATACTTGAAAACGAAAAATTATTTTGAAACGAGACCACTACGCCCAGTACGCAAACGAGCAATTAGACGATATTACGAAAGCTCGGGTGTTTATTTATTTTCTACAGGTCATCGTTAATTTCAATAGCGTTGAATAAATAGCGCACTATCGTAGGCGCCTTCGTTTACGTCGGTTCCCAATAATAATTCGAGCAGAAAATGAAGAGACCGCTATCGATAAACAATTCGTCGCGTCTCAGAAAAATAAAGCACGAGCCTCGAGCATTGAGAAGGGACGAGGGAAAAGGAGACCAGCAAGTACTCGGGGTTGCCGAGTATTTTGCTCTTAAATTAGTCTTGACGGTGCTCGGCTGGAGTCGTGCGCGCCTTTAGGCTTGGTTGCAATAAAAAATTGCAGCGTGCTTTTCTTTATTAAAACCTTAAATACGAGTCGTCGTCGTCGTTGTAGTAGTCGGCGGGGAAAAAGGCCTCGGCGTCCGCCGAGAAAAAAGGCGGCCTTCTCTCGAGGTGAAACTCGGTTGCGGGGGAGGAAGATTGTCGTGGAATAAAGCAACTTGTTGGCATCAGCTGTGCAACTGCATCGCGGCACCGATATTAAAGAGGCAGCCGCTCCAGGGGCTGTTATAGTGTGTAGTAGAGCTGCTAGCAGTCTCGGAAAAATGACTGCCATTACGCAGATGGACGGGCGAGATGTGTTTTCTCCATCTCGGCGAGCTTTTCTTTCTCCTCTTCTTTTATTTTTTTTTTTGTTTGTTATCCTCGTCTAGGCTTTCAATATCGAGCGACGCTGCAGCTTCTGGCAAAAATTTCGTCTCCGCGAGAAGCTGATTAAAATCCCTGACCTAGAACCGATTCTTCTCTCGGGCTTTAATTTTTAATGAGCGCGTCTGATAATAATTACGTGCCGGTTACTTTGTCGCATTGGATGCGCGCGAGATGTAGAGCAGCAGCCGCGGTCGCGTCCCTCGACAAAAGAACCTCGCTGCGGGACATTATTAGTCCGCACGGGCGTTTCTTCTCTGCGATTTTTTTGCGAGCAGGAAAGATTGCTTTCGAGCGCATTTATCGCAAAGTATATACATCTGAAAAGAGAAAACATCGATTTCCCCGCATTGGCGGCGACGGCGACGGCGATATTATTTGCGCTCTGGTTGGCCTTTCGCGTCGACTGCGAGCGAGACAGAAATGTTTATATCTATATTTGCGCGCGACAAACAGCTATGGAAAATATTTGAAAAAAAACAGTCAGCTGCTGCTCCCGCGTACCATAAACAGACCGTTAAAAACTCGTGCGAGTTAGCCGTAAAGCACGCGCTCGTAAATATTTTTCATATCAGCGGAGAGCGAGCGAGGCGTCCCCGTGTGATACGGCTGCTGCTGGCTGCCCCGCGCAGACACCCGCCGAGAAAATATGTCGGCCGTGCACGAAATTTCATTCAGCTGCATGTCTGCGACAAGTCACCCGACGACTCCTATAGCTCACCGCGCTGCCTTTTTTCTTCTCACCAAGAGTAAAACTTAACGATCGGCCGAGAGAAAGAGCGAGAGAGCCGAGAAAATTCGGCGAGCCGGAACACCGCTGCAGCTAACAATCAAGAAGCGTGGACAATGAACCGCGACCGGCGATTTTTTTTTTCCGATCCCGCGGGGAGAAAAGAGAGTACATTAATTCGTAATGGCCAAGCGATTAGTCAGAGCGCCAGAGCAAGAGCTGACATTCGCACGCTCGCCGAGTGATTAATAACGCCACTGAGCGCCCACGCACGCAAGTATAGCGGGGCTTTTTCGCGCTGCTGCCGCTGTCTTTTTGGGAGGAGCTGTAATCTGGGACGTTATATTCAGATGCGTCGCCAGATGATGGATATGCACGTGCGCCGGCGATTGGAAAGTTTTCGAGTGGGCGAGGCTTACACATGCGTACAATAGCCTTTTTGCCATACACTTCAAAATGGCGAGGTATTTTTCGCCGACGAAACGGTGAGGCATACTTTGTTTTGACTTTCTTTTTTTTTTGTATTATTTTTCTTTTTTTTTTCCAAGCACAAAATTGTTATCGTTAGACATTACTTACCCGTTCTTTGGACGCCGCTGCTGCTTCTACGCGTCGTGCGGATGTTCTGTTTAATTGGAATTTTGCACAATCGCTTCTGCGTTATTTATTATTAAGTTTTTGATAGCGTCTAATCAGCCGTTTTATTATTGCATAATAATAATAATGGAAGAACACGTATACACGTTGTAATAGTTACCGATTAATAAACATTTCCTTAAAATTTTGATAGTGCAAGCGAGGTAACATCTGTTGGTAAAAGGACCTTTCAAAGTACTCGACATCATTTCACTGGAGTCTATAAAGTTTCATTTTAAAAAATCAACAGCAAATCAATACCTCGATAAATTTACTCGGTAAAAGCCCACGTACGCTCGAAAAACACACGCGCGTGCAAAATAATAATTTAAAAAATTCAAACCCTCTGAAACCTTTGCCATCAAATGCGCATACGCAGCAAGTATTTGAGCATTCCACTGGCGTAAATCCTGCAACAAAAGTATTCGCCTCTATCTCTCCCTCTACGTATGCTAAAAATTAATCTCCAAAGTTAGGACTTTATAAAAGTCGGTATGCATTCAATCTCTGGCCGAAAGAAAAAAAAGAAAGCACCAACGAAAAAATTTGCGGCTCAGCGAGAAAGCAATTTCCCACCGCGAACAAGTTTTTTTCTTTCCGCGGGAGCCATAGGCGCAGCAGCTCCTCCGCCCCCCCTCTCCCACCATCGCGGATGTTCTGTTGGGGATCGATCGTCTTTTAGCACAAGGGCCATCGTCGTCGTCAGCGGCAGTGGATAGCCAGGCGATATGCGCTTATGAGCCGATGATGTGCTCACTTGGCCCCGCCCGCCCCGCGTCGCGTGCGCGTTGTCGAGAGGATGAATTATAGGCGCGGTGTAGGTGTCCGACGCAGCCGACGCGTCGCTCGTCGCGTGCACATCCGCCTCGTCATCCGCGCGAGTCTCGCGCGCCAGTCGGGCGAATCGCAGCGGCGATTAGAAAACTGCGCGGACCGATTGTCGCGCGGCTGATTAATCGGTCAGCCGGTCGTAAATTTGTCCCGCGGCCCGGCGCCACGCGCGGGAGGGTCAGGAGCGTGCGGTTATACGCCAGCCATTAGCGCATTCTTGAGGCAGCGGAATTTGAGCGCGCGCACGTATATACAAGATTTACTTCGATAGTTGGCGAGAGCGGCCGCCAGGGCTCCCGTACAGTTTCGAGCGATGCATTATGTTGCGCGAGATTAGCTTATCGATTTGTTGGACTATATACCGGCTGTATCTACTTGCCAGCGCGCGCGCGCGCGTTTCAATTATGCTTTAGCAGCCATTCAGCCGACTTGGTGCCTTTGCCGTGCCTCTACACTATCTTCTATGAGCGATCCGTGTCGTTTTAACTTTACGACTTGGTGTGGCGCTCTGGATGCAGATTTATTTACGGTATGATAGCTCCATGCTTTGCCGGAAAAGAAATGTATCGGTTTATGCACGCGCGACTCGCGTGAACGCAGATTCACTTTGGAGCGTGAGAAAATGGATATTTTTAACGAATGCTAATCCTCTGCGCGATAAATTAATTCATTGCAAACTGATGTATTCAAAGAGAAGGCGAAGAGGCTCGAAAAATCGAACTTGCACGGGGAATTGCATTGGTTGGAGCGCCGCGTTCGAAAGTGGCGCTACGCGCGATTGCAATTGCGACAACGACGCTCGCAACGTAATTGATTTTAATATATCCCGCGCGAATACCCGAGCGCCAGTGCTCGACTGCCAGCCCTGCCGCTGCTGCCAACTGTACCAAGTTGCTCGGCCGAGCTTGCGTACGCGCACCGGACGAAGGCCTCCCGGCCAACCGCGCGTCAGAGCCACGATGTCAAAGTATCTTCGGAGACTGCAGCCTCGAGACATCGATCGAGCGATCGAACGTGGGCGCTGCCCTTCGGCGTCGGACGACGGACTCGACGAAGCCTGCCGGCGGCCAACCCGTCTCGAGCTGTAATGCAAGTGCACACTCGCGATGGGCCCTCAGCGCGTCAATTCGGTTCTCTCGTCGGCCCTCTGCCGGCGCACAGACAATTGGCAAGGGTCACAACGGCCAGATACGGATTTAGCGTAGCTCGTCGCGGAATGTTAATTGAAAGCCGACGGAGGAGCGCGCAGTCACCGAGTTACAGCCTACTGGCGCGCGTGCGAGCGCAAGCTAGAATGGCCCGCTGCTGCCTGGACGATCTAGGTCAAGATCGTCTTGCGAGAGATCTTACCTGCAGCGTCTTTTTTTACTCTCTCTCTCTCTCTCTCTCCCCTCGTACGCTTCGGAATCTCCCGCTCTGGAATTAAAAAAAAACACCCTAGCTGCTCGGCGCTTAATTAGATTTTTGTCTTACGCGACGAAGCGTCTTACACAGCGGTGAGTTAACGTGATTCGGTTGAATAGGATCTGGGAAGGTGTGTTCTTTTCATTGGGCTTGCGGAAAAGCTCTGCCGGAGAAAAATCTTAATCGGTCTTCGATTTCGTGTGGACTTGTGCGCACACGGAAGAGAAGCCACGGACGAATGGATCGCGTGAAATGGGAACCGAGAGTATCTATTTGCGAGCGATAAACAACCATTGTCACCAGACTTTTTGCTTTCTTTTACTTTCGTTTCTCACGTTGAATCGCACGCGCATCGCGTCCCGTCAAAAGTGCCGCTCGCGACGAAAATTGACGCCGCTCGCACGTACAAATATCGAGCGGACATTTCCGCAGGTGCGCCGGGAAAATTGTCGCGCCGTCGACGGCGTTGTTTTATTTCATTTCCCGCGGCGTGCAGTGTGTCGCGGCCGGGGGACGCGTGCAGAAATAAATTGACCGCCGGTCGCGAAAACGCGAGTCTTCCATTAATCAATTAACATAACGCAGCCGCATTGGCGTTCGAATCAATTTCGTAGGCAATTAATCGATGGAGCTTGGCGCTTCTAGTTGCTGCAGTCGACAACAATAACACAACCGTACGGGGAATATTAAAGCAGAGAGAGAAAGAGGTCGCGAGTTCAATTTCCCCCGTAGAAAAGAGAGCTGGCGTTGTTTTTGTCCTTTGTGCGCGTGTGTGTGTGTGTGTGTGAGAGAGAGAGAGAGAAAGAGAGCTGCAGCGATGTATATAAGCAAACAGATCGATGGCTCGCAGAGCTGCTCTCTCCGACTCGCGCCATCATTTTTCCGATCGCCGGAGATTAAAATAGCAAGCGAGCTGGAAGGAAGGCTCGGATTTCTCGCGTAGGACGACAGGGACAATGCGCGGGCCTACGCGCGCGCGCGCTAATTGCGTTGTCTAAAAACGCGCGTTTTCCCGCCAGCCGCAGGGGCATTGATCTCGCTGGCGACGCGAGCGAAATACGGAGCGGCTTACGGGAGACACAATACGCTGCAGTCGGAGATCGCGGGAGAAAGCTTCTCTCGACTCGAGACTCGTCTGACAATCGCCCGAGCACGAATGCAAATGCGCGAGCTGCCGCTGCAGGGGGGATTTGCGTATTTTATGACGCTGGCTCTCCTATTGTTTCCCCGTAATGCGGCTTTTATTAGTTCGCGAATGAAGATTTTGCAGCTCGCGCGCGCGACGCGGCATGCCGAGAAAAATGTGTACGCTACGCCCTCGACACTCGCAAGCGGAGTGGGCTCGATTCGCGCCCCTTCTTAAATCTCGCAGCTTCCAGTCCGTTGGCCGCGCGGCAATCTCGAGTATTAATATTTGCTCGACGCTTAAGCGCCGATTAAAATTCACCTCCGAAGACTCGCGCGCCACCTTATAACTTTATATATATGCATATATCCAATCGGATAAGCGGAGAAAGGAAAGAAGAAAGAGGCATTCGTTAATCGTCTCTCATTTCCGTGCTCTTGGGAATTATTCCCGATTCGAGACGCGTACGAATAGCTGCGAGCGAGCTGGGTTAGGGCCAAGGAGCTTCTGGAACGCCGAAGTTTGGACTTTTACCAAGCGCTTTTATTTAATGCGATGACGCCGTGGTGGCTATGCGCAGCGCGCAGCTCTTTGATGGATTGAAGTGCGCTAAAATTAGGACACGGCGCGCGCGCGCGCGCGCTCTCGCCGGGGATCCCGAGTGCTCGGAGATTAGCTTGCTCCGCGCGAGCTGGCCTGCCTTGCAATAAAATACACATAACCGCGGCAGATAAGGGCGATATTCCGAGAGTCAAGGCTTCGAGACTTTGGAGAGGAGCGAGGCAGGAAACGAGTTTTGATACAACCGTACAGCGAGCACAGCTGCGATTGCTTTTCCGAAGCTTATCGCCGAGCGCGTGCACTTTTTTTCGAAATAAATGAACAACCGAGCGCGAAATACATGTATTTCATTTCCGAATTCCGAATGGCATATTTCCATCGAGCTAACTAATTAAATTGATCGAGCTAAACTCGACTCTCCGTGCAAGCGCACCCCCACCGTCGAATTTGCAATAGCAATTGCATTAATCACACATCGGCAGGTGAAAAGTGGGGTGGAGTGAAGTTTCATTGAACCAACGCGAGTGTCGGCAAGTCGAAGTGCGTTTCGAACTAATTAACCGAAACTCAAGCTCGCGACTACTTGCGAGGACCAAGCGCGAAATAATTCCGTGTACGAAAGAAAGGCATTAGCGCGGGACTCCATTATCGATGATTTTTGACGCGTGGCAAGGAAAAAGAGCGAAGGGGCGGCAGGGCAGAAAAGAGAGAGCGAGAGAGAAAAAAAAGCCTCGGGCGATTTGCATTGCAGTCACAGCGCGACGCTTAATCATTCCGGGCGCGACGCTCGCCACCTTTTTAGCCCCCTTTCCTCGACAACGGCGGCAGCAGCAACGTCGTCGTCTGCGGCAGCTGCGCGCTTTTTGCCCGCGTCGACCGCCGCCACCGCTGAGAGCAGTTTCTACGGCTACTTTAATGCTTTACGCGCGGAGCGCCGCGCCCGCCAAAAATGAATATGCAAGCCGCAGTTTTGTCGAGATTCTCCAAAGCTTGATGGAAACTCTTTCATCAATCTTGCCCCGCGACATCGCCCCCCACCCGTGGCACTACTCTCTCTCGCTTCTGTATGGCTTTATTTACGTCTGGCTGAACTCCCTGTCGCAAAATACTGCATCGGCTGCTTATTTACGCACGGCTCTATTTTCTTCCCTTTTCTGCGGGCTTATCGACGTTATGAAAGATTTCACATAGAAATTGGCGTGTACTCTCCAGATCGCGCCGAGCTTGCGAACGAGTGAGGAAAATTGCTGCTGAATCCGCCCGAACGCGTACGAATTCGCGAATCACAAGTACAGCGCATCCCTCGAAAATTGCAACTGTTCGGCGCAAAAGCGTTCGGACAAGATCTCAGTCCGTGATATCTTTGGGGCTGGGGCACTATTGTCGGCGGCTCGTTATGAAAAGCGAGGCGAAAAATCAACAACGAGCGCACTTGTCGGCACTCAGTCATCGAACGAGGCACTCGATCGCGATAATACGCGCCGACGACACTATATTCTCGCGCGGCTCGCTTACTCAAACGCACCACTTGGCGTCGGGAGAAAAAGGCAGCGGCACTGGTGGCGGCTGCTGCGGCGGGGTAATTATATTCTCTTTGCGGGCCCGAAGGCGTCGGCACGTAGCGCCGATCGATCTGTCTCGATTCTCTGGAGATGCTAATTAGCCGGGACGGCCTTCTATACTCAATCGCGCAACATCGTTACGGCTGGTGTTGGCGCTGGCGACGACGACGACGACGATCTGCATCTTCGCTCCTCTCTACCGCTCCCTTAATGAGCCTGGCCTGGCTGCGCTCGAAAAATCAGCGCCTTGTACCCGCCGATCGACGCGCCGCGGCTCAATCTTCTCGCGTTCGAGGCCTTTCCTTCACCGGGCTTTCCGATGTATTTTCGCGTCGTGCGAAAATCCAATTATGAGCCACGCTGCACTAATTGCAGTTACAGTCATTAGCGAAAAGTATTTAATTGTATTGCAGTTGGGGAGTTGCGCCTCACCTGAAAATACAGCTTGAAATTAGCTTGTCGACGCTCTGCGAGGCAAATAAATGCCATCAGCGACAAAATGTCTAAAGTAATTAATTTCATTTGAACTCTCGGCTCGCCCCTGCGCTGTCGTATTTGGCGTGCGTTTTGGCTTTTTTCGCGGATAAATCATTTCGGTTGCTTGGTCGCTCGCGCAGTAAATAACTGACGCTCGCTCGTTGTAGGCGTGCGAACGGTTCGACCCCGTAGTTTTGGAAAACAACCTCGCGACCGTCGATGAAGTCAATGTGGACGCGAAAAAAATTTTTCAATCAAAGCTGACCGAATGAATTTTTCGTTACTTATCAGTCACTGTTCGATTCGGCGGAATTGGTCTCGACACGTAAACGAGAAAAACGAAAGAAGAAGAAGAAATAAACAAACTGACACGCTGATCGGCAGCTGGACGTCGGGCAATAACGCGTAACGCGAGAGCGCAGTTCGGGGGCGCGCAGCTCTACCGGCACCCCGTGGCGGAGTTACATATTTCACTGTTCATCCCGACAATAATAACGATCCGCGGGGTAATTTTAATTAAAAGCCCGTGCCTCGGGAGGCTCCGCGTGGGCATCGCGCGTGGATTATGCAACAAAAGCGGCCGATTAGAAAGTGGATTTAGCGTGCGCGCGCGCGCGCCTACGCTGCGCGAAGGGAGAAAGCGGCGGAAGACTCCGCTCGGCGACGTGGGCACGCGATTCTTTTCTCTTTCGTTTTGTTTCGTCTTGGTTTTTTTGTATGTTGTCCGCGGCGGCGCTGGAATTTTTAATCAACGCTCGACGGAAATGTTTACGCCGGCGTACACAGAGCACGCGAGAACTACGAAGAACAATCGATGGGTAATTGGAAAAGCGTTGCGCTGGCTGCAGCGAATACGCGAGTCCGTGTGGAAAAGGGCTGCGCGGTCCTCGAGGAGGAGGAGGAGGAGGAGGAGATGAGGAGGAGGAGGAGAAGGAAGAGCCGGGAGGGGCGAAAAAAGCGAGAGGTCCATTAACGAGTAGCGCTCGCAAGCTCAAAGCTCTCTCGCGGGAGCACAATGGATCGTTCATTACCGATATACAGCGAGGCTCGGGCTGCGCGAGAGAGATCGTAATGAGGCGCGAGCGGCAGAGCGAGAGCGACAATTTACAAGATTCGCGTGTATATCTCTCAAGACGGCCTCGTTTTTAGCGGCAGGCGCTCGATAGCGTCACAGGAAAGAAAAAAAAAGATCTCCCGAGAGCGGCGTTCGGCGTTGAGTGGATAAAAGATGATGGCGGCTGCTGCTGCATTTTGTCCCCGGCAGCGGCGATCGAAATCTTTGACGAGCGCAGTGCGATTAAAGCCTGGCGAGGCTCATCTGCCAATCGGCTTACCATTCACATCGACGCGCACGATTGTCTGTTTCAGTGAGTTGGCGCGATAATGGCGGCGGCCAGTTTTCCGCCGAACTTCAACAACGTTAGCGTCATCGAGAATTGGTGAGTAGCCCGCAAGACCGCGAGACTGTCTCGGAGAACGAGGGGGAGAACAGGCGGCAAAGCAGACGTCTGTTCTTTCTTTACTCTTGCTCTTCTTGGCAAGGCTGATGCTGTGTGTACGAGTGATCGCGCAAAGTGGAGCGCCCACTTTTTTCCCCTCCTCTCTCTCCGCGTCTGCCGCTACTGTAGCTCTATACTCCAGTGTTCTTACTCGGGTTGATTTATATCGCTCGATTTTTGCGCTCCACTGCGATCAATAGAAAATCTTTCAGAGCCTCGCGCAGTCCTATGACACTTTTCACTTCGATGAAGTTTTCGCTTTTCTAAATCCGCAATTCCAGAGAAAAACTCACGCGGACATCTTGATTTTCTCTTGATAATAGTTGCAGTCACTCTTGCACCCAGCATCGACTATACTATTATATTTACTTTTATTCCTCGTTCTTTTCCTCACATATATTAATAACATTAATAATTAGTCAGCGTATGTTTTATTTGGCAATAATATCTTAACTACTAGTACTGTAATATCGTAATTTAGGAAATATACACACGGTTAGAGTTATATTGTGATAGTCCATTATATATAAATATCTTATGTCTAACATTATTTATTTAACGTAACTTTCTTATATACGTTGAATTGATAAACAAAGTATTATAAAATAATCACCCTTAAAAACCTTGCTATAACATAGGCCACGTTTATATATATATATATATCATAGTGTCGTAAATCACCCACGTAATATAATATTATACTCTGTATATATCTTATGTATAACGCGTGTGCACCGATCTGTCTCTCACACTTGTGTTATACATATACTGTATATCAGCAGCTGTTTTATAATTATCTATTAATCGTACGAGATATAACTGAATAATGTTTCCGTAGGTCGTAAGCATAATCTTTAGACTAACACATAATACAATCTACTTAGTATAGCCGCATGACATGAGTACTTACCATACTTTGTTGAATAGATATAATAATACGACATATTATCCTATATACACCCCAGCAGCTAATTAATCCAGCCATTGATATGCCAACACTCGTGTGACTAGGAATTCACCGCCTCCCCGCGTCTCGAGCTAAGCGCGGCTGCATCGCGAGCTTTAACAGGCGTCAATGAGCTTCCAAGTAGCGATTGATAGGCGCAGGTGCCCGTATATACGCGCGGATCGCGTGCGGCCGGTTTTCTGAAGGCTTCCTCGCCATTAGGCAAGCCGACAAACCGATCGCTTGCTCGGACTACCTCCACTCGCGCTAAACTTTAATCAGCGTCCTGCGCAGAAAAGTAGGTCTCTTTTGATTAAACCCACCCGCACGCCAGCCAGGCCCTTTATTCTCGCGCGCGCGCGACGAGATCTTCTCTCTCTCCCTCTCTCTCTCTCTCTCTCTCTCTCTCTCTTTCGTCGCGATATTCCACGCGCAAGAGAGAGAATAACGAAAGAAAAAGGAAAATAAAGGAACGTCAGGGATTTCCAGCTCATTTAACTTGATTGAATTAAAATTCGAGATGCCGTCGAGGATTATGATCGGCATTATGCAGTCGGCAGAGTCGGCTCGTGCGCCGAATAAGATGAAAAGTTTAAGTGCGATTCGTGAAGAAAGGAGAATCGATATTTCCATTGTAGACGCTGGGACGTTCGTAATAAAAGGCGCGAGTGTCGGATGATGAGAGAATGGCGTAAAAAATGTAAAATCCTTGTCCAACTGACGCTGCGTAAGCCGAGAGCTCGCATCCGTTAATGGATATTAATCCGCACGCACATCGACGTGTTTCTAACGCGATCTTCGTTCTCGATCGGTCTGCTTGGAGAGTGCTCGCGCGACTCCCGAATTAGCCATTTTTTTTCATACAGGGAAGGCGATATCGGCGCATTCCAGCCACTGCGCTCTCCGCCTGGCGTCGTCACCTTTCCGCGCTTTTTAATCTTCCCACCCTGCACTTTATGCGCTCCCCCCCTCTCTCTTCTTTTTCCAAGCTCGGCAGTATATGACGACTGCTCGGGCTTTTACGCGAAACTTTTTTCATCTACAGCACGCGAACTGCAGCACTTTTTTCCTCTCTCTCTCTCTCTCTCTCCCTCTGTCTCCTTTTCAGACGAAAATGACGCGGCGATTAAGCGCAAATGTTCGCATGATGCGCGAACGCGACGAGGTTTGATTGTTCGCTCAAGGAGACGGCGATAGTTTGTTCTATTTTAGGGTCGTCGTTCCGTCCACACGGAGTCGTATACCTCCCGCAGTTCTGCATTTTACGAGTCTGTCAAACTTTGAATTTCATAAAAATGTTTATTTTCCTGCTCGCTTATGTTATTGACTGCACTGCTATTTTATGCTTTTCCGAAGATATGCTTGTGCGCTTACGAGCTTTTACGCATCAGTCATTGCAAGCTCCCGCGCACGCGCGCACACACCAAGTTCGCCCCGCGCTGAGAACAGTCTGGACTGAAATTGACGCGGTTGAGCTGGCGATATATAGCTGTTTTGCTTTTTCCCAGGGCAGAGAAATATCTAATAATGTACAATCCACAAGCTGACCTCGCGATATCAACCCACCGGCGCAGAAAAATGGACCGTTACTGGCTGCGCAGGGGAAACCACTAAAAAGTCGTTTATTAAAGTTTCCACTTCGATAACATAGTTCTCACTTAACAAAAAGAAACAACAATTTTTTGGTTTCGCACACTTATTTTATGCGGTACCCACTTTTGTCGCTGCCCTTTTCCGTCTTTCCAATAGTCTTATTAGAAAGCTAACGAAGCTTTTGAAAAAATTCACATGTTAATATTACAGCTTTGGAACGTCAATTGAAAGCCATCCAATTAATCGAGCATGAGGATTGAATCTATATCTATTAGTGATTAAACCGTAAAAGAAAAATGTGAAAAAGGCTTTTCGCATAATTACCGCATGAGTTACTCATAAAGAGCTATTGGCTATATCCAGCGGCGCGTAGTGCTTTGAGACAAATTAGGTCGATAATCGCGAGCAAATTGCAGTTTCGATTGTAATTCAACTGACTCGTTTTGTTCCGCAAATATATACAATGTTGATTCGAGTCGCAAAGGAGAGAAAAAAAAAAGAAAAGAAAGTCACACGAGTGCGCGAAATATCGGAAATACTATAAATGTGAAAAAAGGGAGGTTACGGTAATAAACGTCTTATCTCTCGAAACACTCTGGCGAACGGCCTTGGTTTAAAAGCTACGTACGATGGTTATAATCACCCTACGCCGTTTAAGACAAAGTAATCGCGCTCCCGCGAACGCACTGCACTAGTTGAATGAGAAAAGCTTGGCGCGATAATTTTTTCTTTCCCTTTTTTCATCTCGACGAAGTGGCAATGTTTATGGAAAATCGCGCTCGTTCTCCGTGCGGTCGATAAACGCGTCACCCTTTTTTTTCTCTCCCGTTGCGCCGCCGTCGGCGCGCTATAATTTACCGGAAAGTTCAATTACGGGAGCGCTCGTTTCCTGCTCACAGAGAGAATTACCTTCGCCGGGGCGAGAACAGCCCGAAGTACCTTTGCCAAAACTCCCGATGCTCCCGCGCCGCGACGGTTTGGCCGTAACAGGCGCGGATCTGCAGTCGCGCCGGCCGCGATGAAATTAGCGCAAAGACGCTCGCGCTCGCGAGCTATTAATTATCGGCTGGTAATAGTCTACAACCACTCGAGTCGCAACGGCGGTGGTGGCGGTGCTCGTCGCTTCTTGTGAAAGGAAATGCTCGCTGATCAATTGATAGGCGAGGCCACGCGTACGTCGACGGGGCGCCCGCGCGACGTTAAATCCTAACTGTGGTTTTTCAATAAAGTTATAGGCGAGCGATTGGCCGGTATACATAGAATCGATACGTCGGAATATGCGTGTGTGCGATAGCGCGTGGGTGCGATGGTACGTAGGTATGAAGGCGGCGGGGCCGGGGGGGGGGGGGGGGTGGTAACATGGGAGGATTCGGTAACGATCCGGGCGCCGTGATATCTCTGCCAGGGCATTTCTGCATCGCGTGCGCGCAAGCTCGGTGCCTTGCGGCGACGCGCACTATTGACTCGCCGGCCTGTAGCACCGACTGGTAAAGCTCTACCATGGCCAGGACGAGGCGAGCGACGAAAAACGAGTGGCGGGGAGGGGGGAGGGCGAGCTGGCAGATTCTCCCATCGACGGCCAACTTGACAATTTTACCGAGGGTCCCTACAGCGGCTCCGTGTTTACAACGTCACTTCGCACGCCCGCGAGCATTGATTGATTTATCGCCCGAGGGTGGGGACGAGAAGGTCAATTTCCAAAGCGCTTGCCCGCGCGAGAATTTTACACCGACGGAGATAGCGGACCGAGCTTTTCGGAATTTGTGGCGCATGAAGAGGTCAGTCACATGCCTGAAAATAGCCCAGTCGATACTAGCTCGCTGCGAGCTTTTTCCGTGACTTTTCCCCGCGAACAACGGATGTTATTTTGCATCGAAAGCTCGCCTTTCAAACACCGTCTCCGCGTGGGTTTCGGCTCGCCGAGCCCTTATCGACGAACGCCTGCAAGCCAGTTCCAAAATCCTGATCCGGCCGCCGAGTTTCGCGGTTCCGACCAGAAAAACCCTTCTGTTTCCATACCGCTCGGAAATTACATGCGTGATCAAGCTTGCGGAGAGGGGTGCCTCGAAGTCTCCGCAAAAATCGATATAAGAGTGTAAAGTTGAAAAGGTCGAAAGCTCCCGGCTAAGATATTCATCGGTTCGCACAAGTACATTTTTCAGAGCTTTTCCGCTTTAAGGGATGAAAAGATATTTTTAGCCACGTGTAGCTCCCGCGCGGCGGTCAACCTACTTGCGTCGAAAGCGAGCAAAGAATATAAAAAAAAAAACGAAGAGGAGAAAAAGAGAGCAGATACACATACACACACGCACGTAGAGAGCGGGTGAGCGAGGAAAGGAGAAAATATCGACGCGGCAAAAACAAAAATCCGCTCGTAAAGTTCGCCTGGCGAAAATCCTAGCGACTTTTTCACATTTCAATGTGCGAGAAACCCCCGGCGCACAGCATCGGCGTCGGGATTTTATTTTACAAACGAGAAGCTTGACGCTGCCACACACAGCCATACACACACACGCTGGCGCGGAAAAGTGAATCTTATTTCTTACGGTGAGGTGATTTTCGTATAGCTGGCTGAAAATCACATTCCGGTCACGTTGTTATCCTCCCTCTCTCTTTTTGTTTCGAAAATACGATTTCTTGTTAGGGCGATTGATTTACGTGCCGTTCGTTGCGTTTACGCGTAAAGGTAACGAGCAAATCGCGTACCGTTGAAAAATGTCCAGCCCCTCTATCGTGAAACATAACTTTGTGTTTATCGGCGCGGAATGTACTTCATGTTTTTTGTTTCAATGCTCTCCGCAAACTGCACTGTGTTTCGTCCGACGACCAGTGCGTAGCGTAGCGTAAAATTCACACTTGGCCACGCAAAGAGTTCGCGCGAGTTTATCGAGGAGACAAAAAATTCGCTTTTCTCGGAGAAAAACACACGCGCCCTGACCAATTAATGAACGTCGACAAAAGACCCGGTCGTTCGTGACAAAGGAGGTGATTATTGCTCGGGCGCAGGAGGGGGGGTAGTGATTTTTTTTCTCGTTTTCCCCGAGGCGCAGTGGCACCGCTGCCGCCCTGTCGACCGTAAACAGGCAGCGCACGTGAAAAGCGAGTCGCGAAGAAAAGGGGCAGCTACTTATTCAAGCCCACATGCATAGCATTCGCGTCTGAATGTGAGAGGGCGAGAGCGCATTGGGGGGTCGTGGGATTTATAGTGGCAAAAATTTACGGCTTCAATTTCGTTCTCGTCAGCGTGCGCACTGTCGGAGGGCCCGACGCGCATAATCGTTTGCCTCGTCGAGCACTGCCGATTAATTAATCCTGACACAGTTTCTCCCGCAAACAATGAGCGTTCAACCCGTCATTAAAAGATGAGAGAGAGAGAGAGAAAGCTCACGAGCGTTGCGCCTTAATTTTCCTGCGCTTTGTGTGCTTTTTCAATGCACGCGCCGATAGATTGACGAGAGAAAGAGTGGGGAGGGGGAAGAGAGAGATAGAGAGAGAGAGCAAACGATCGCAGCCAGGCTGCATCTCTTTTTCCAGCATAGCTATAGGGGAGGGATATAGACGTCCAGTCAAGTGTAAGCGCGCGATAATGTTAATTTTCGCGAGGACAAAAGCCCCACGCAAACGCCAGACTCGATAAAGCCGCGCACGCGTGAGTGTGTGTATAAATGTGGATGCGAGAGAGAAGGTTAGCGTTCAACTTTGTCTGTGGTTTGCCGTGAAACTGCATCATGTGTGCGCCGCCGGAGATGGACGTCGGAGCGTGGGCGATTTGCTCACGTTGAATTTAATCCGGTTTTCACCGAGGGTTACTTATTCAAGATTGTGCCTTCGCTTAGAAATGTGCGTATACATATACGTTTGGGGGACTTTCATTTGTTACCAGTGATTTTTTATAAAAGCTTTTGTTTGCATTCTTCCTTTATCAGTTATAATACATTTGTTGACCTCTTTGTGACATCTATTCACTAACATATGTCAAATTAAAAACGTAGTCTTTGAATTCAAATCGGAAAATCTACGATTGTCTTCCAATAATTATATTCAAATAAGGGTATAAAATCCTTCTTGCTCCTCAAATCCCATTAAGATCCAATTCTTTGTAATCATCTGCTTGAATAATGTACAAAATTTTTTTTCGCAACACTCCATCTTTCTCTGAATGAAACTCAACTGCAAAATATTCAACGTCCGCAGCTCGGCAAATCAACGCTTGTGGAATCATAGCGATGCAGAGATGAAAATTGATTTACCTAGAAAGAGCGAGGTCATGCAACAATGCGCTAGTCGTAATGGCACATTAATACCCCTGTGCACCAATGTTTTGACACGAGTTTAGAATTCTCCGAGCTAATGTGTTTACACAGATGCAAATGAAAATGTAAGGCAAACCGAGTAATTGGCGTGATTTCGAGGATAGATGAGTATACTCTGGCATGTTTCGTTGCTTTCAGAGTACCAAAACATAATGTCCATTATTGAAGCTTTATATTAAGAGATATGTACCTATTTTAACGATATATTTACGTGTGATGATCTGATAAAGTATTGTTGTGAAAAAATAACAAGAGTTAAAACAGTCGTTCGTAAAATTAAAAATAGAATGCTGAAACGTTTATATAATTTACATTTAATGTTCTAACAGGTTTTTATTAAAATCTTTGAAAATTTGATAATAAACTAAAAGCACAGCTGTAAAGCTCTTATCAAAAATTTTCATGTACCTTTCTAAAAAATAGAAAAATCTTTATTGTCTGTATTAACAATTTCTAGTAATATAGACAAGATGCATAAAAGCTTTATAAAATCTTGCCTTTACAATTTTAGAAGATACAAATAATTTGTTGAATTATTCTAAAAATTTTCGCAATGTTGTCAGAGAACATCAAAAAATGAGATAGTAGGCTTTTATAATAATTTCAGAAGATCGAAAAAAGTATTATAAACTATTATAAAAACAGATAAAACGTTTTTCGAGTAGTCTCAGGAACATTTACATTTTTTAAAAATATTAATCCAATTGTTGCGCAATCTTTAAATAATTTTTAAAATAGCTTTAAAAAGATTTAATTTGCATTTTTGAAAATATTATTTTAAGAGTTGAAGAAAACTTTTAATGAGTTTTAAGGAAAATTATTAAATCTTTTTTGAAGTTTACTACATATCTTGTTAAAATGCTTGAAAAGTCTACATTCACTTCACCTTCCATTCAAATGCCTATAAAGTCTGCAGTAAAGGTTCCATTGAAATTATAAAAATGTTACTAATAACTTGAAATAATAATTCAACATTTCTTCAAGGCCCATTAAATATATATAAATATTGACAATTATTTGACACACGTTACAATTAAATTCAGTAAAATTTGTCGCATAAAAAATAAATATATACATGGGTAAGAAGGTCATTAATATTGAAAGTATAGAGTTTACAATGGAACTGTTTACCCAGAATACGTAATGATAAAAATATGTGGAAATAAGAATAAAAAAGGAATAACCGGCGTGGTTTGGTGGGTAGGTAGGATATTTCCTTGCGGGTCGCATCCGTGAAATCGAGAGCAGCCGGTAACATCCTCATCACTCAGGAAAAGCGTTTATATTCAAGCGAGGGCACCCGCCATGCCGCACCACACCGCTTTGAAGACCCTCGATCCTTCCACGTCCCTGATAGTGTGAGAGTTACTTTACGTACCTGCGTACTTCTACTGGTGCTGCAGCGACAGCCGGTAACCGTTAGGTGGGGGCAAGAAAGGAAAAAAGGTTTCCTATACCTTCGTCAATGCCGTTCTGCCGACTCTCCACTGGTAGTTTCTCACATCTGCCTATTTCCAACGTTCCAAGTTCAACTGCAGTTTCACTGTTTATTGATTTATACTGATTGACTTGTTTTAATTGATGGCTCTTTTCTTAACACGTTAGGTTTTCTCGTAATTAGAGACTGGCATTTTGTACAATATTGAATTTCTGCTTACCCATTTCATCCTATCTGGTAAAATGTTTAGATATTTTATTGCAAAATTAAGCATTACAAATTAATGACTACCAAAATTCTATTGTATCGTAATCGATAATAAACATCGTAATGTTTTTACTAACTGTAATTTACATTTTTTAAATAATTTTCGCTGCCAGTTTCAAAATCACGTCAATAATAAGAGCAATGAGTGAATGGAAAAGTGAAGGTAACGAAATTTCTCTGCAAACAAGAAAAAGCCGATAAACTGTAATGACTGGCTGTTATGTAAAATGGAGCAGACGCGAAAAAAATACATATATTCTTTCTCTCGTTTTCTCATTCATGCAGGAAATACTGGCCGAAAATATCGATTTGGCTCCAATTTCCGAAATTTTCTATGTAGAATAAAAACTAGCCTTGACATAAGCGTGTCAAATACGCATGCATTAGCATATCGAGCCCGAGTCATCGCATAACACAGTGCGTTAAAATCCTGGCACAACGTTACAGTGGAGTACCGGCAAAACGCCAGAACGCGGCGACGGCGAAGACGACGAACGAAGGGAGTATGTTTCATCAGCCAGCCACTTGGTGTCGCTCCGATCGACCCTCTCGTTTCTCTCTCTCTCTCTCTCTCTCTCTCTCCCACTACCTTCGATCCTTACTATCGTATACATACAGTCAAGCAGAATGAGAGAGCGAGAGAGACAGGCATATATATAGGTATAGTACATACACAGTATCGCGTTGCCGGCCCCTTTCGCTTCAGCTTGCTGCTTGCTCGGCTCTCGCTCTCTCTCTCTCTCTCTCTCTCTCTTTGTCTGGCAGTCTCCTTCTCCCCCGGCGTTCGTTCGTTCGTTGGTTGCGGCGGCAGCTGCCGGCTGCTGTCAGTATACGCGCGCGTCTCGCACAGTGCCTTTCGATCTCTACGATTATACGACGAATGCTGAGCGTTCGCCACCATATAGCAGAGCTGCCTAAGTACGCGTGCGCCACATCCACTCGCCGGTTTGTATATTCTGCAACCCAACTCCTCTCTTCCTCTCTCTCTCTCTTTCTTTCTTTCTGTCGATACACATAACTCTCCCTCGTCTGTCGCGGCATTTGCTTCTTCCGCAATAATCGATGCCCCTACCTCACCACCAACAAACCTACGCGCATAGCTCTCCGCACACAAAATATTTCTCTCTTACTGTCGATGCGACGTGAAGCAAGTGGCGCGGCGTCGGTACCTGCAGATTTTCAAACGACTGCTCTAGCCTCTCTCTTTTCTCTCTTCCTACCTCCCCCGTGATCCTTCCTTCTTTCACTGCTTCTTCAGTGCCTGCTTTGTTCGTGCGAGAGTCGAAGCAGCAGCAGCAACGCGCGTCTACGCTTGAGCAGAGCCGGTTCCGAGTCTGTGTGAGTGTGCGTCGCTCTCCGCTTTGTTTGTCGCTGCATCTCTCTTTCTGCTCCGCTTTCCCCTCCCCTTTTTTGCACATCTGCTCTGTCTCGCACACGCGTACACACGTACTTTAGTTCTCTGTCTCCCTCGCTCCCTCTCTTTCTCCCACATGTACACACGTACATACACATGATCGTGACCTTGGAATTGGTGTTCAGTATCCCAGGAGAGTCGGAAACGCCAGCGAATCACGAAGCAGCCCAGCAGCAAAGCATTGTTGCCGCTGCCGAGGAGTCCAGCATGTTTCCTTACACCACCTTCCCCGCTGTCGGGTAAGCTCACTTTCACACTCAGTGTTTCAAATTTTTGTTTGCTATTGTTCTTTGTTCTCTCCCAAGAATAGGAACGACGTGAACAGTGGAGTTGTTCCGATTGATTTCGGATGTCGGAGCATGCCGCCGTTTTACCGGGAATAAACAGCTGACGCGAAGCCGACTCCTGTTTTTCCGGCGTCGAGCCCTGGTTCGCCGCGCTCTCGTGGACGTTACGTAGAGTTGTCATGAGACTAGCGCGTGTGTTCAGTGCTGTGCCTAACTAGATACGCTTGTTTGTTGACCAGCTGGTATTTTTCGTGTTGCTTTCTAATGCAACGTTCGGCGGGATACGCTAGATTGAATTTTCCGCCATGGGAATAGTCTGACCGTTCAGTGTAGTAAGCATGAAGGTTTTCCGAGAATTCAGGCATCGGGGTGCGAGTGGTGTTTGACGAGGAATGTTTCCCTTCTCCAAGGTACATCTGGATATAGCATAACGCAACTTTTAATAAAAAGTTCGCGCAGTTCTCTCGCTTTTGGAAAACACGTGGAAAATTCGATATGAATTTCCTATAATTGAAATACCTGAAATGCTGATGTATCGGCGCACATGTCGATGAAGTTAATATTTTTTTCTTTACGAATCCAACGCGCGATAATAATACTCGATTAATTCCCCGGTGGCGCGCAATGGCGGCGGCATGCTCTGATCCTCCGATAATGTTATTGAAATACATATTTAATGTTTATCTCTATATTTGTTATACATATATATATATATATGTATATATATATATATGAATTGGCTATATACATATATACCATTTTGAGTATCGGTGCTGTAGTATTAATATTGATAATTTAAGGTAGAACGTTGTTAATTAGTATCGGTGCTGTAGTATTAATATTGATAATTTAAGGTAGAACGTTGTTAATTAGTGGTTGTATGTCTATAGGGGAGCAGTATATATATATATATCTAAATTTAAACATCTAAATATTATTTTTTAATGTTTGCCCTGTGTTTTGAGAGTTGACAACTTAGAGTCTTAGAGAGAGTTGAATCGCTTGTAATAGTATGGAGCAATGAGTGCCGAGAGCGATTGAGCTCTCTTATATTCTAATAATATTCTTGATGTATATCTCTGTTTTGACTGACGTTATTACACGTAACCCAAGGTAAACCAACATTAGCGTAATATTATGTGGCTCGATATGGTAATTGGTATTGTAAACTATTTAATGAACGGTGTCCGGCCAAAGTTGGTTGCTCTCACCATCGCACACATACACACACGCGCACACACACATAGAATACACACGACTAACTATATATATATGTACTTATGTCTCGAGCAAGGGTCAGGCATTCGTTTTGTTTACCTCTTGAATTGTGTATTAGCCTTTACGTCTCTCTCGGCGGAGCCTCTGTTAGCGTTTGCTGCATATTTGCGAGGAGATCGCTTTGCGAGCATTCGCAACAAGATTGCGATACTTTCTCTCTGGTCGACGGCCGCCCACACGTCGATACACGTCGCATGTGCGAATGCTCGCGAGTGAACTTTTACGTGGAACACGGCGACGGCCAAACTGAGCCGACGAATGCAGCAGCCGCAATATTAGATAATACAGCTTGTGAAGTAATACGTGGCATCTCTGTCTGTCTGTCTCTTTCTCTCTCTCTCTCAGTCACTCACTTGTAAAGCGCGTAGCGGGGTTACGTGCAGTATTTATATATCCTACATAGTTGCATGCTGAAAGCGACGCGCAGCAAGATGCGTATCGACTCATTATGTTGCAAACCTAGAATCGTAGACGTATTGTATACACGTATCCACCATAGAGCACACACGACATTTCGCCACTTCCCGTTTCCTACGCCTATGACCTCTTCTCCCATCCCGATGGCTTATTTATCGTTGCCGAGGGAAGACACCTCTGCGTCGACCGCGACTGCATATCTTTCAAGACGAACTTTCGCTTAGCGATTTTTAGCATAAAATTTGTGTTCTGCCTTTTCTAAACTTTTCTTGTTTTTCGAGGAGCGAAGAGCTCACATATTTTCTTTAAACTCTACTGGACAGGGAAATACGCCTTCCGATTTTCTATTAATCGCGCATTCAACTGCATTAAAATCATGTTAGACTCGCGAGCCCCCGAACTTTGCGGCGAAAGAGACGAATTCTGATGTGGCCTAAATAAACTTGATGACGAAACGCGTGAGAAAAAACCTACGGTTTTGATTAGAAATGTATCTTTACTCAAGACTTATTTTTCACCCCCCTCCCCCTATCTCTCGTTTCTTTTTACAGAAAGAGGTGCACAATTTAATTGTTTGTCTTAGCAACTACTCTATGGAATCTTGATGAAACCGGAGCAACAGTTGTATTGTATGTTAATGGTTCTGAAAATGAAGATTTCTCTCGACGCTTTGCAATCCAAATAGAACGCATTTTTTTTTCAATTAGGTTCTTCACTCTGGACACATCGCGATCAGTTCTCTCTCGAAATTTTATCTAAACGTAAAAATCCGAGTAAAAACGTGGACAACGAAGCTTTCTGGATAAACGCTGGAAGTCACCTCTGTGTGCTGCTCTAAATTTTCGAAAATTGACAAACAACGCTCTCGAATTGCAAACCTTAAAAACGCGTTAAAGCTCATTCCGAACGACTGTGCGCCGCAATTGAAATCTCGCCTGCTGGTGTCAAGGCTTTAACGCGGCGACCGCCAGACTGACTTTCGGCTGAGCAACGAGTTTCTAACGTCATAAATTGATGAGCCTAAGTAGAGAGCTTAGGACGTGACACTCCGCGAGAAGTTGCCGGCGAGACTCTTGGATTTTTCTTCTCTCTCTCTTTTTCTCTCTTCCCCTTCTATTTCGTCCGGAACTGCCGGCGCTTTCGCTTTCGCCGCTGGGGGATATCTAGATGACCGGGGCGTTAAACCGCGGTCAACGCGAGATTCAGATGCGCTCGCGCGCGTTAGACGCGGCGAGGACAGAAATAGGAAGCAAGGAAGGATTTCAGCAGGTGTCGTTTCTCTCTCTCTCTCTCTCTCTCTCTCTCTCTCTCTCTCTCTCTCTCTCTCTCTCTCTAAATAGTTTGGATGTATTGCGAAAATTTGCTTTTCTAATTGCCACGTGTACGCTTGTGCTTCTCGCGACGAAGTCGCCGCTCGGCTTACATAATTCCAACCATTTTTTTTTCTCCTTTTTGTTTTCGTTGGCGCTCATTACTTTTGTCCGTTCGGCGCTTTTCTTCCTCTCAGCTCCGCGGAGCGCCCTTACGTAACACTTTCCAGTCTCGGCCGTTGCTTGCTTCGCGCATTGTTTTTGTTTTCGCGCGCTCCCGAGGCTAGAATTGATTTCGACCCGTTTAACTTTTATTGGCGCGCGCGCGTGCGAGTCAAAGGAGAAAAGACAACATGATGTTGTTACGTCTTTCGTTCGTTCTATTCTGCGGAGACTCGTTATTTGCCCGTTAGGCGTTTGCGGCACCAAGGGAGTGCGCTGCGTATCCGAGGATCCTTTATCAGCGCGCTTTCGAAAAGTACACCGATCAAACGGAATATTTCGTGGTATCTTGCGGCCGAATTGAATTCCCGCAGCTATGCGCGGCGGCGTCATTCGAAAAGCGAGCACACGCTACCAGCAATTGAAAGAAATAAAGAGGAAAAGAGGCAGTCGCGTGATCCACATCTTGTGCACGAATTTCAACGACCGAGAAATTCATAATTACACCTCTCTCTCTCTCTCTCTCTCTCTCACTCTCTCTCTCTCTTTCACTCACTGGCAGTGGCAGTAGCAACAGCAGCAGCAGCAGCAGCAGCTGAGAATGACGTCATAGCGTGCTCGCGTAAATCATACCCACGCCGCTCTCTCTGGCTACGCAGTATTTCGAGAGGTATATACTCTTTTTCCCGTGACCTCAGCCAGAGAAACTAGCTCGCTATCGAACACTAAACTCTTTCATCGGATTGGGCATAAAGGAGGCTGCTGCACGCACGTGTCCACGCAATAAAATACACGATTTTCGGGGCGGCGCGGGCGAGAACGGGGTGGGGGAAGGGGTCGTGCGCGCGCGACAATGGGCAATCGAAGGGGAAAATTCTCGAAAGCGAGTATCGTTGCTAGGAGCGACGCGGACAAAGAGAGCGAGCGAGACAGCCGAGCCTTAGTCTCTGTGAAGACGCTCGTTGTAGTCCGACTGGGCGGCGCGTGGTTAGCGTCACGACGATGGATGGCGTGCAAGCACAGAAGGAGAAGACCGACTCCCGGTCACTCGCGTCTCTCGTCGAATGCCCAGCCACGAATGTCGAGAACTCGCTCGTTCCTGTTTGTCTTTTTTTTTTTTTTTTCTGTAGGATTCCGCGCGCGTGAAAGTTCGGCGTCATTGTTCCCGCACAATGGGCGGATTGGGATGCGGCGGGGTAGGTGAAGGGGGTTGATAGAGTAGGAGAGAGGCATAGGCGTTATCGCGTACATCCTTTCCTTTTCGTACGGCATAACCCGTAGATTAATCGGAGTTGATTGACGCCGAGCCTGTTGACTCAGCTACATAATGGCTCCTCGCCTCGCGCGAGCACGCGTCGAAAAAACCAAGAGCAAGAGGGAGAGAGAGAGAGAGAGAGAGAGAGAAGAACGAAACAAAGGAGTATTCCGAGGCGCGAGCGGGAAAGGAAGTTTAGAGGCGTGCACCGGAATGAGGAGGAGGAGGAGGAGGGAGATCCGCGAGAAGTTCGAGGAACTGCGCCGCTGCTCGATGTGCCGAGATCGCACGTGCTTTTACCTCCTCGCCACCACATCGGGGCCCTTCGCGAGCCGAACCTCGCCAAGGTCGGCCGACTCTTTCTCTTTCCCGGCGCAAGGTTTTTCGCGCGGTTCGCTCAAAGTCGAGGTCATTGCGCGCGACGACGCGAGGAACGCTTCTTCCAATTGAACCACTAATGCGTTCCCGTGGCCTCGCTCTTTTGTTTTTTTCCTTTTTTTTCGTATTTTGTTTTCGTGAGCAACCGCGTGTGACAGTCGACGTAATTGATTCAGGAGCTCCTTGTTTTTTTTTCGTTTCGTTATCTCTTAGTAAGATCGCTGAGATTTCGTGCGCCAGTAATCCAGATTTTTACAAGGAAGTGACACAGTGGTGATTTATTGATGAACGAAGCAGCGGAACGACAGCCGCGTCGCCGCGTACATGACAATCGAGAAGGGGGGAAAAATGCGCGCTGCAAGGCTGAGGAAGCGGCCGCAGCGGGTTTCGGAGTAGAGTTACGCAAGAAAAGCCGGCAACACGATCCAACGACGGCCTATTCAAATTACGGTGGGTCGCGGTCGCCTCGTCTTGGCTTACACGACGAACTCGTGGCCGGTCTCGTCCTCGCCGATCTCGTCGGTGACGTTGCCCTCGGCGTCCAGCATCGGCTCGCCGCGCATCAGCCGGTAGCGGTTGTCCAAGTGGATCGTCGGCTTCCAGTCGTACGTCTTCGCGAACTGCAACGCAAACGCAACGCAGCCGTTAACTCGCCGGTCGAACTTGCCGCCACGCTCCACGGGCCCTTTCCATCGAGTTACACGGGCACGCTCGGCGCTCGCATTGTTGGCTGCGCTCGCCCGCCTCCGCGTCGAACCGCCTCGCGAGCCGTACTTTTGGTACGAATTAGAAAGTTCGCCTGGCGCGACGGTTTGCTCTCGATTCGACATGAAACGCGCGCGCCGGTCGTGAGTGCGTCGCGGGCGCGCCTCGGCTTCGTTTCAATTGTCAAAGGCCGGTCGATCGGTCGGAGGGGGGCGGGGGGCGCGGGACCGAGACTCGCCGCCAGGTGAAACGCTGATTCTCCGCGATCGACCAAACCTGGCGCGGCCTCATTCAATAATCAAGCGGGCGCCTAAGAGGCTCTCTCCGCTCGCTCGCGCTAACGGCCCATCAAATACGCTAAGCCGCTATGCCGGCGCTGCGATTAGGGATGCGTCGAACTTGTCACCGCCGCGACGGCGAGAAGCAGCCTAGTATATAAGCGGCTTACGCCCGGAGCTTCTGTGTGACCTCCCTCTGCCACTCCATCCCTCTCATCGATTACTTCAGCGGCGTGCTCCGAAAATAGAAAGACGGAGGAAAAAAAGAAAAAGGAAGAAGCGCGTGGCTCTGGCGCTCGTCGGGGCTTCGGGAAATAATGCACTTTACGCGAGCGGCCCGAGTAATCGAATTAGCCAGTTAGAAGCCAAAGCAAGGTTAAAGCCTCGCAAGCGTCGCTCGCAGGTAAATCTATCGCGGCGGAGGAGCGGCTTGCCCGGGGCTTCGTCGTCTTATCGCCGGACGAATTAACTCGCGCGGAGGCCGCGGCGGCAAAAACGTAATCGGCCCGGAAATACAATTTCGCCGGACCGCCGCGACGCGGAGCGCGGGCATATTATTGGAGCGGGTAGGGAAACGCCGATCGATCCCGCGCTGGCTGGCTGCGTCTCCGACGGAAAATTCGGCGCGCGCGCGCGATGCTTCGTCACGATAACGCGGCAACAGACGGGGGCACGAGGGTGGTGAACCCGCGGGGCCATCTCCGAGGCGAATCGGCGCGTCGTCTTCTTTTATTCATTATCGATCGTCTGGAAAACCGTACCACGCTGGCTCTCTCTCTCTCTCTCTCTCTCTCTCTCTCTCTCTCTCTCTCTCTCTCTCTCTCTCTCTCTCTCTCTCTCACTCTCTCTCTCTCTCTCTCTCTCTCTCTAAATCTTCTTACAGCGAGGCATCCCTGTCTCTCTTTCACTCCCCCGGGATACACATTGTCAATCGTTTCGCAGTTGCATTGAATTTTCACCGGACAAAAGTGCAATTCCTTAGGTAAACCATAGTCGATAAACTTTACGGTTCCCTCGCCTTAACAAATTATTTGACCTGCTCCTTGGAATTTTTTTACGTGGCCCGATTTTTACGTCGTGCCTTAAAAAAAGCCCCTTTGTTTTTCTGACGAGAAAAAGAAAGTACCGCGGAGATTGTTCTTTCGTTGCTGGGTGTGTTTGTCTGAATGTGTATGTGAGCTGCATTCCTCGAAAAGCAGTAAGTCTTAATCCCTGCAAACGTATAGCCGTCTGGATAGAGCGTTACGAGAAGCTGATATCAGTCGTGAATTCGTTGTAGATCCAAACGATCGTCGTGAGCGCGCAAACAATACGAGTCCGTTCGACTTGCCCGAGTTTCCTTAGCAAGGGCAGCAGCCTAAAACAAAGTGTTTCGTGCGTCCGAAGTTAGCAATCTTGAGAGGCGTTTGAGCCGTTGAAGACTTAGTAAAACGTTAGCGTTAGCCCGCGCGGGCTCGACGGATGCAGCACGAACAAACGCATGCGATATAAGTCGGAATGGACATGTTGATAAGCGCGAGCGCAGTAAATTGCGTGTTGTCAACCGTGGCTTAATAACACGTAGTAACTACCGTATAATGGTTGATTAGCTTGCAATACTTGGAGACTGTTGCACGCCTTACGTGTGTACAAACATCACGTACAATGTGCCGGTGAGCTGTGTACCTTGCGTTTGTGTATACCAACTCTCTGTTATCTTCCGTTAGCTAGATGGACAATTCTAACAATGTCAGTGGTGCTCCGTTGTTTGCAAAGTTGGTATATTCATATTTGCGGACACATCATTGAGTATTGGCCAATCGTATCTATATAATATATCCTCGTTCGTAACATATCGATACATGCATACATATTAACGAGTCTTGCTGAAGTAAAGTTTTCTTGCCTCCCACCCTGCAACTCTTTAACTCCTTTTACTAGTCGGTTAGGAACGTCCAGAGAAAATTTATATATATTTACGTCTATATATATATAACAGCGTTAGCATGCTCTGCTTGTACTACGTATACGTCAAAGTAGGTTTTCCGTAGGACAGCTATCTGTCTATATCTATATACACATGTAGCCACGTAACATATTGTGTCCAATTATGTGGTCCTCTGTGGTCTTTTTTCTTCTGTCCGTCTGTCCCTCCTCCCCCCCCCCCCCTCTCTCTCTCGCTCAGTCGCTCTCCATCATCGCGTGCCGACGGATTATCTAAGCGCCAATTGAACGTCAACGGGATAAATCTCGAGCAATAGACTGCGCTACGTGAAAGTACTCTGTTTACGGCTCGGGCAATTTTGCTGCCTGTCACGTACAGAAAAACCAGTATGAATTTGCAATTTTCGATGCTTGCTGCGTTGCTCTGCTGCGGTTCTCTCGTAAAACGTTCGCAAAAAGCTCCCAGATTGTAAAACAACACGACGCTTCGAGGAGAAACCGAGAGAGAGATAGAGAGAGAGAGAGAGAACGAGAAGGGTGGGAGGACGGGAGGAAGGGAGGAAGGGAAGGAGAGAGGAAAAAAGAGCGAGAAGGATGGTAGAGGGAAACGAAAGAAGCCTTATAAGCAGGCGTGTAAAGAAGGGCGAGAGTGTAGTTGAGTTAGTCTAGGCTTTTTATTTATGGTTTTCTTTTTCTTTTTTTTTTGTTCTTCACAGTACACAGTGCGCGAGAGAATTATACTACTCGTGTTGTTTATTCGTACTCGAGCGAAAGATTTTTCCAACCATGCTAATCGTGAAAGACCAAACTACTACCGTAGCATTATATATATTTGTTCCTCTGTCTTTCTCTCACTATCTCGTAACGACAAGCCCTGTCCATTTATATAGCAAATTTTCTCTTATATAGTCAAGGTGTTTTTTAACACTTATTTTGTTTATTTTATCTCACTTATGTATATACATGTACAAAGCGGTATAAAAGATTTGTCGTAATTATTAAATATATTTATCGTTAGATTTGATGGTAACCATATTGAGCGAACGTAAACATTATTTACTTAACACTTATTGACAATGCACGATGATTAAAAGCGAGATACATATATATATATATATTATTTTGTTGAGTTGTTTGATCGCATTTATATATTTATTCACACAGTAAAATGTAATTAACCAGTGCAGTGAGTTGATTTCGCGTTTCTTTCTATTATAGCTTGCAGTTTCGTATGTAACAATGTTTCTGTTTTTAATCTCTTTTGTTTTTTTTTTTCCATTACGTATCTATCTCACTCCATTATCACCATGAAAAAAATTAAATGAGTAAAGTAAAAAAACGTAACTGAATAAATCGTAAAAAAATTGTCTTTTTGTGCTCCTTCTAATGGTGTTTCGTAGGATCTCGAGAGGGCGCAGGAGCCGGAAGGGCCAATGTCGAGTAGCTTGGTCCTGTTTGTTAGGAAGGGAACACAACTGCGGCCGTGGGGACGATGGGGGTTAAACGAAAAAAAAGAAAAGCACGCATACTGAATGCTCGTCGTCCCCGGCAGTATCATGGCGATAAGCCTGTTCTCTCTGTGTCTCTCGCTTTCTGAAAGTCAGAGAAAATCAGAGCGAGAGCGTCGACTCGTTAACGCACACGACAGTGTCGGCCACAAATGTCTATGACGTCCGTCAGAGGACGAACGAACGAAAGCACATCCTACGAGAGCTAAAGCCAAGGTAATGTTTGCCATCTCTCTGTCTCTTAACCAACACTCACAGAAAACATTCCAATGATAACCGAGCAATCGAATGAAATAAAGTTCCTTTTATTTTTTTGTTTCTCACCGTTCATTACATTGTTATTTCTTTACTTTATCACTGCTTTCTGTATTTTCCTATATTATGTGTGTGTGTGTGTGTGTGTGTGTGTGTGTGTGTGCGTGTGTGTGCGCGCGCGCGTGTGTGTGTGTGTGTGTGTGTGTGTGTGTGTGTATGTATGTATGTATATATATATAAACCATGAGTGATCTTTGCCTTCGTTTTTTTTTTCTTTCATCAATGTTGTATGCCAGAGAAATTCAGAGACGAGTGGCATGACGAAGCTCAGAATGCAGATCCATCTATCAACCGATTCGAACGCGATGCATTCGAACTATTCTGAGTTTTGGATACCACCCAGTTAGCCTAGTCGAAGAATCTCTTAGTTCTCAACAATTCGATGCGCACCACTTAAAATCGCCTCTTATAGCAATACTCCCAATAGTCTATCCGTGTCGTGTAGGAACTGCGCGCGCTAAAAAAGAAGAAGCCGAAATCAAAGAAGGAGAAAAGCAGAATCCCAAAGAATAGCCAGTACTAGGTTGTAATCTGGGATATTGCGACGGCCAAAGCATTAGAGAATTAGATTTCAAGCAAACTATACGACTTGACTTGCTGCGTACGACGATCCTTCGTTTCAAAGACACAATCGTCCGGTGTCGCGTTAAAGGTTTCAGCTCGACCTGTAATCGGCTTAATTCCATCTCCCCCTCCAGCCGGTAATCAAATTTCTATTAGGGTATCGAATTGATACCCGTGCGGTTTCGTAACGACGCTCTCGCACAGAAAGAGCGGCGAGAACTTGCATATTGCACACCCAGTGCTGGCCGATTCTCACACGAAATACTCGTTAGCGTTTGTAATAACGTTTCCCATGACTATTCTGTACTCTGTGCTGCTATTGACCGGCAGTCTGGGCTTCGCGTTGCGGATTTTCAGCGCACGTGCGCACTTGCGAATCGATCATTTGCGTTTTTGCAGCCGACATTATCCTCCTCTACTCCGCCATCCCTGCACGGTCCCTGCCCCATCTCCTCCGCTGGAGCAGCATTCGAGACTGTTCTGGACTATTTTATTTAGGATATCGATCGAACGCGCGAATACATAATCTGCGCGAGGCTTAGCTATCCATTATTTGACTTTAATTAACGTTTCATTCGCTCTGCTTCGGTACATCAACCAGATTTTATCAAGCTCTCTACTTATCGTGATTTACTGTCGCATCGTGCTATTTAGCTAGATTGTTGGACTGGCAGACGTACAATTATTTTCGACAGATCAATATTTTACTTTGCCTCTGTCCCATCACGCTTCTTCACAAGTAGACTGTTCTATTATCAGCTGTTGGTATCTCCAGTCGGTAAGCTTGCCAGCTGATATGACGGATTTGCCAGTCTACTTTATCAGCAGTAGACAACGACAGATCATTGTTGTTTCCCTAAAAATAATTGTCACGCAACCTCACCACCGATACCATCTCATTGTTCAACTAGCTAACAATTCAACTGTCAAGCAACTATTATCTTCTAATTTTTACCTATTACTATCTTATCAAAAGCGTGGAGATACAGTTATTTCTATTTCGATAATATTTATATGTATGTCACACATTAGTTAATTACATTATTAATTTTAGTTTTTAAATAATTTCTAAGCTGCTACTGTACTAAGGTACATTATAATAAGGCGCTACATAAGCGTATAATTCTAGAACGAACGTTCAAAAATAGTACACTCAATTATCTATAATTACCATGGTGATATTTCAATCTAAACTAATCAAATATCGATGAAAAAACTTTTTGCGAGAAATTCGACATAATCACGATATTTTTTTAATCTATCGAAAGCTCTGCGGGATTGTTATCTGTGAGCCAAAGTTTTATGGGAAATAATCAATATTCCATCAAATATTGGACATGCTCTAAACATACAAATATTAGAATTGGGATATTTGATGGTTTAGAATGGAATGAAAGCGTGTTATATTTCAGAGGGTAAGTCATTTGATAAATAAAAAATAAGTACTATTATCGTGAGATTCGCATTTATTGAAGAAAAATTTGTATAAAAGTGATTTTATACAAATTTTACGGTTCGTCATAATGATGATGAGTGCAGCCTATGGCGCAATATATATCTATGCGAACTCGGCGGGAGAATTCGGCCAAAAAGGTAGAATGTCTAGGACACTCTGCGAGCGTGTACATGCTGCACATCGATTGGTCTGTCTAGAATCTAGGCTACTAATAGTAATCGAGGGAAAAAAATGTAGCGTCATGTTTAATTGCGTATACATATATATGTATTTTATTGGAAAAAGAATGTGCGAGTCTATCGTGTAGGCTTTATCAACACAATCTATATCATACTCTATATATAACCGACTATCACACTACAGACAAAAAAAGGTTTATATCAATGTGTTCCTATAAAAAGAAGCATATTGACAAGATTATGTATATATATATAAAAATAAGATACTTAAATAGCTACGGTGAAGATAATAATCATAGGTACGTCGGTTAGATTCAATCAATATATATATATACAATAGGGAAAAAAAAATTTTCAACTAAACAACGAATCGAAAGAAAAAGAAAAGAAAAAAACCGAAACATCTCTATCAATTGTCAATTCATCATCTGCACGTTACCCTGGCATTGTACACCCTTTGCTAGATGGTCCTGTCATATACACAACACACAAAGTTAGCACACTTGCAGCAGCAGCACGGTCGTTGTCATTGCCACTGCCATCGCGGCAGTGAGAGCTACTGGGGGTTGGTCGGATGTGTGTATATATATATAGATATATATGGAAAGAGTGAGAGAGAGAGTGAGAGAGAGAGAGAGAGAGAGAGAGAGAGAGAGAGAGAGAGAGAAGAGAGGGACGCTGTCGACATCTGAGCGCGGTGACCCGCACGACGACGACTGACTTGTGTGTGCTCTCTGTGGCCACCCCCCGCGCACGCGCGCACCCCTCACGTCGAACGACTGCCGGCGGCAGCAGTAGCAGCCTCCACTGCGAGCTCCGTGACGGAGATTATTATAACACAATTAATCCGCGAAAGCTTGGCTCGCGATCGACTAGCTATTCCGCGCGCGCAGATAGTCCGACGAGGAGACGAACCCTTATGACGACGGCGGCGGCGTTGTTTATCACTCGCGGAAGCTAATCGATACTAGTAGACGATGTCGGTCGGCTGTGCGCTTCGCGATCGATCGGAAAGCTTTGCGTTCGTACTCTCTCTCTCTCTCTCGCTCGCTCTCTTGCGACGTCGACGGCTGTAATTCTAACCTCCAGCTCTCTCTCTCTCTCTCTCTCTCTCTCTCTCTCTCTCTCTCTCTCTCTCTCTCTCTCTCTCTCTCTCTCTCTCTGGCTCCCTCTCTTGTTCTCTTTCTCTCGCATCGCACGCTATGCCAGCCAGCTCACATCAGCCTCCGCCCCACACCGAAAAAGGGAGGAGGAGAAGGAGGAGGAGGAGGAGGCAGGAGGTGGAGGACCGCGCCTTTATCGACTTTGCGTGTTTATCATCTGTCCGTGGTGGTCACCACCGCCGCTGCTCCCTGTGCGTTGAGCGAGCGTGAGTCGAGGACAATGTCCCGACACACCAGTAACTTTAGCTAAAGACGTACTGCTGTGACAGGACAATATTCCCGACTTCGCGCTTGAGGAGCTGTAGCTGGTCGAGGGTCGCTGCGGGGATGGCCGCTGCCGCTGACGTACTACGAGTCACACTCGCGAAAGCTCGAGCGAGACGAGAGAAACTGGCCGAGCGAGCGGGAGCCGCTGCGGTTGTGGTGCGTCCGGTCGGACGCTCGCGCAAGGACTAGCGACGAGCGGCCGCCGAGGCAGTGCGGCGGCGCGCGCGGAGCCGGAGCGAGAGAAAGAGAGAGAGAGAGAAAGCGCAACCCCCTAGGCCCCGCATATTGATCGCCGCGACTGCGCGCTCCAGCGCCACCCTCGTCCTGCCTGCCTCCTCCGGCACACGGAGGTGGAAGGCACCGCGCCAGCGATTCTTCGCGTACTTTGTACCGGCGGCGCGAGCCTCGCATATGGGTAGGGCTCTCTGCCCCCCATTGTTTCTCTCTCCCCCTCTTGATTGCGGGGCGGAAGGCCGAAAGGAGGAGGAAGATGAGGGGGGGGGGGGCAGGCCTAGCTGAGCTTCCGAGCGTAGGCCGTGGACGGGCGTGCGTGTGACTCTCACCTTGAGGTTGCGCGGATTTCGCAGGTCGAAGAACTGAGGCTTCGAGGGTATCTCCCAGCGCGGCAGACTGCCGCCCAACCTGCAACCAATACAGCGCACATGTAGCTGAACGCGGACGCGCCATTGATTAGGAGAGCGAGAGAGCCAACGTTTTTTCTCCGCGCTCACGTTCCCGCGCCTATACAGTCCCCAAGCTTTCCTTTGGGGGTTACGTACGCGAGGGGCACGCGAGAAAGGGAGAGAAGAGTATCGATTTTGGGGGATGAGAGGGGCTCTCTCTCTCTCTCTCTCTCTCTCTCTCTCTCTCTCTCTCTCTCTCTCTCTCTCTCTCTCTCTCTCTCTCTATAACGCGCGCGACTCGCCGTAGACGACGACGCGATGAGGACTTTCCGGGGACGTATGTGTGTCGAGGGATAAATCGCGCGTATGTGTGGCAGCGTGGCATTCTTCCGCGCGGCCACGGCCAGCGGTGTTATGCTTATATTTCCTCGAGGCGAGAGCGGCAAACCCAACGACCGATATGCCGTATTATCCGAGCCGCGCGCTTTTTTCGCTCTGATTTCATAGGGCACCCGATTTCCGCGTTGCCGTCATGCCGGGCAAAGTTAGCTTGACGAATTCGTTAGATCGGGGCGCGGGAAAGTTGGAAAACATAGGTCGACGTGTACGCAAACGTTTATCTTTGAGTTATGATAATCTGCGTCGTTAGGCGCGAGCGAGCGGCGACTTTAAGGCAATTATAAGTTTTCAGCCCTTGTTATTTCTTTGCACGGGGAGGCAAGGAAAACATTTGTTTCAACTTTTTCTCTTCTCTCTCTCTCTCTCTCGCTCGCTCTCTCGTGCCGTTACGCTCCGTAACTTTCGAATGCCTAATTGCGGCGATGACTGGCGCCAAATTGAAGGCAATCGTAGAATAGGAACGAGAGCGGGCGTACGACAAGTCTTACCGAACGTCTATCGTGGTGAAGAAAGTTCGATGCCACGCTACGATAGGCACCGCTGATAGGGTCACGAAGATGATCGCCCAAAGCGGCAGCGTCTGAAAAAGAAATATCAGCAACCTACAGTAGCGATAGGAAAAGCAAAGCAGCGATTAGCATAAGCATTATCGAAATTAAGGGAGTTGAGATGATACTGCAACGATCGGATAAATGTTTTAGCGCGGGTATGGAGGCGGCAGCAGCAGCCGCAGCAGCGGCCGCAGCCGCAGCGGCGAACGGCACGGCGAGCATCGAGCACGAGTTTCACAACAACCTGGTGCCGATAAATGGCAGTCACTCGAGCAGCTCCGGACGCAGTACTCCGAACAGTAGCGATCCGGCGCCGGGAAAGCTCTTCGTTGGTGGACTCTCATGGCAGACGAGCAGCGAGAAGCTTCGAGAGTACTTCGGCATGTTTGGCACCGTCACCGACGTACTCATCATGAAGGATCCCGTCACGCAGGTTGGTTCTCCTTTTTGTCGCCGTATTATTCGACATTACCGGGGAATATTCGCGCGTGGCTCGTTATCGCGGAGCATCAACTGAATTAATTTGAATAGCTGGCGAATTTATCGAACGTCGGTCGAGGGTGAGGGAGGGCGACGTGTTTATTTTAAAATTCAAGAGGGAAATTGAATTGAAAATTTGGTCGAGCGCGGCTGGATGTGCGAGCTCTTTTTTTCATTTGAAATAACAGGCGAGTGGGAATGAAAAATGTATTCTAAATTTACTTTGTATCGCTGCTCTGCTGGATGATTTTTCGTTTTCTTTTTCCTTTTTTCCTTTTTTCCCAAAATCACAGAATGTTTGCTCTGCTCGCGGGCATTAGTTCACTTTGAAATACGTACATTCGATTGGAGCAAATAACAGGCGCACTTACGATTGCTCGTGCTTATAATCAAATACATTATTTGTACTAGGGAGCGCGCGACGGGATACTGCTGTGCAAACGAACGTTTATTCTCGCATCGATAATTCCATCGAGAGCATTACTTGCGTTGACCTATCGGGAGAGCGGAATGCAATCGGACGCGAATCGGGTGACGTGAATCGGGCAAAGCCGTCGCGTCTCTTGCACAAACGCTTTCGCATAATAATTATTATCTTGGGCTGGCACCCTTTGTAAAAGTTGACGGCGAGCGAGAGGGAGAAGGCAACTTGTCGGGCTAATCGCGGACGCTGCCAGGACCCGCTAGTTCGTTTCGCGACAAAAGAGAGGCGAGCGAGGCTGCGTCGTTTGTTCTCAAACAAAAGTAGAGAATGACCGGCGGCTCGGTGGAAATCCGTAATTTAGCGTCCCCTCGCTGGGGAAATAATTTCCTCCGGCACAAGTTGGCCTCGCTGGCGCAAGGCGAGCGGCAATTAGCCGGCCGCCTCCTCGTTCTGCGCAGGCTGGAATAAAAACCCGTGGTTTCGAATTACAGCGCAGCCGTGGGTTCGGCTTCATCACGTTCGCCGAGCCGGGCAGCGTCGACAAGGTGCTCAAGTGCCCGATCCACACGCTCGACGGCAAAAAGATCGATCCGAAGCACGCCACCCCCAAGAACCGCGCCAAGCAGGCCAACCGCACCAAGAAGATCTTCGTGGGTGGCGTGTCGCAAGACACCTCCAGCGAGGAGGTGAAGGCCTACTTCAACCAGTTCGGCAAGGTGGAGGAGACGGTGATGTTGATGGACCAGCAGACCAAGCGCCACCGGGGCTTCGGCTTCGTGACCTTCGAGAACGAGGACGTGGTGGACCGAGTGTGCGAGATACACTTCCACACCATCAAGAACAAGAAGGTGGAGTGCAAGAAGGCCCAGCCGAAGGAGGCCGTGCAGCCGGGCGCGTTGGCCCTGGGCAAGCGCGTGGTGCTGGGCGCGCTGGGGGCGGTGCGCCTGGCCCCGCAGCCGGCGCTGCCCGTAGCCGGCGCGGCGGTGGCCTCGCAGCTCGTGGCCCAAGCGCAGGCACAGGCGCAAGTGCAGGCGGCCGCCGCGGCCGCGGCTGCGGCCCAGGTGCAGAGCGCCGTCGCGGGCTACGGCAAGCTGTTCGCCGCGCAGGGCTACCCGGGCTCGCCGCTCTCGGCCTACCGCTACGCCCCGTACCCGATCCCCGCGTCGGCGGCGGCGGCGGCGGCGGCGGTGGCCGCCGCGGCCGCGGCCACGCCCGGGGCCCAGGCCCTGCCGGCCAACCCGGCGGCGGCGCCGCAGGCGCCCGGCCAGCCCCAGGCCAACTCGCCGGCGGCGGCAGGCGTCGCGCCGCCCAACCCCTACCAGGGCTACTCGCTCACCAACGTCGACATGTCGAGCTTCCAGGGCGTCGACTGGGGCTCCATGTACGGCATGGGCATGTATGTCTAAGTCGCCCTCGGCGAGCGAGTCCCCAGTCATCCAGTAAGTACATCATTACCAAGCAGGACCAAGCTGACGAGCGCTCTCGTCTGGAGAGCGACCGAGCGACGGCAGAGAGACCGGGCGCCCGATCCGGCCCGCCCACACCCGCAGCCACACGCACGCCCACTCACACACACACACCCACACGCACACGCGTGCTCGCAGCGCAGCGCTCTCGGTCGCTGAGTCGTCTGTCTGACTATCTGTCTGACTATTTGTCTGTCTGTCTGTCTGTCTGTCTGTTTGTCTGTCTCCTCTGTTCTCCGCGAGCGCGCATTCGTGGCAACGCGCGGCAAGACTGTCTTCTTCTATGCGTTGCCGAAAGCTGCTCTCATCGCCGTACTTAACTCGCGTGCCACGATGCAGCCGCGCGCGTGCGGTAGGCCAAGGACTGGCGAGAGCCAGCGGCGTTCGACGCGCCGGACATTGTTCAACAGCGAAAACACACATCGTTTTATCGAGTAGTGCAAACAGCGCGTTAGGGTTCCTATAATTCCTATGTGTAATCTCCGACGACGACGACCCCCCTCCCCCCCTAGACATACCTTACTCTTTCCCCCTCTTGAATTGCGAAGAAACTTTTGATTTCTTTTATTTATTATTACTGCGCTGCTATAGTGCTGCTCTCTGATATTAGTACTGATATTATTATCGACCTTATACATAAGTATTATTAGTCGTATTATTTTGACATATCGTCGCGAGTTACGTATGTTACTGATAATATACTTAGAGCTAGCGCCCCTTCGTTCTCTTCCGCTGTTACGCGAAAATGCGAAGAACAGAGCGGCGCGCGAGAGTGGGAGTGTGCCCACGCGCGCGCGCACACATACACATATACTCACATCGGCAGGAGTACTTTTCTTCGTTTCCCCCGGCCACGCGTGTGATAAGTCCTCTCTCTCACGACGACAAGTCAAGACAGCGCGTCGTTACTTAAACACAGGCTCTCTCGTACACGTTTCGCAGTTCTCCCTCTCTCGCGCCGCTCCACCGCCGGACATTATTATGCCGTCGCAATATATAACAAAAAGCAGTCTTTTGTTCTTATTGCGCTTTTCGAGAAGCTTTTCTTCCTTACGCTCGTATGCGTATGCTCGAGTTTAAAGCTCTTAGGCAGTTATCGACTAGATGTAGTAAGGTTCAAATAGCTATTACGAGTACTTAGACACGTCGACGTTTTAATAATACCGTCACACTTCCGAGCGTCCGAAACCACTTTAACTTCTGTTCTGAATAATCTGTATGATTCGCTACCACCACTAGCCTTTTTCGATTTTTATGTCTCTTTTTCTACACACCGGCCTTTATATTTTTTGTATAACAAGTATTTGGAGAGAGATTTCTTGTAATGAAGATTTGTTCTTTTTTCTCTTTTTCATTTGTGACACCTAAAAAACAGACTCACTAATTGAATTAATAATTGTTTTTTCTCCTTTTGTTTGTCTATGTTTCATAGCATTGTGTAGTTTTTGAGATCTAACCATTATAGTATTAGTAGGATCTTCGGATCTTAGTTGCGAGAAGCATGTCGGTTTATTAAACAAATGAATTGTACATTCATTACCTTAACATCACTATCACTATCATTAGCCATATATATATTTTTTTTGTTTCTCCAAACATATATAATATACATAAACGCCTATTATTACTATTGTTGTTACAATTGTCAATACTTAATATGAACATGAATTTCTCTGGACTCTCACCTTTCTTACACATGAGATTACGAGGAAAAACTAAGGCAAAGCTAATAATTAAACGAGTTTCTAAGAAATTTGAACTTTCGAACGAATCGTTCGCTGTAATTAACGGAGATTGTATAACCGTAGTGATGCGAGAAGCGCATTAGACACGTAAGAGAAAAGAACAAACTGAACAACAAACAAGAACAATAAATGAGATTATTGAAGGAAAAAATGACGAAAAGCAACAAAAAAAAAAAATAAATAAAAGAAAATAAAATAAAAAAATGAAGCCGGCAGTGATAATGGGTTAGCAGGAGCACTACTTCAATGGGCGTTCCTTCACTATTTTGTAATTAATGCCATGTACTACTGTTCTCGCTAACCACTATACTGCTACTGCTGCCATTATTGTTGTAGTAGTTGTTGTGTAAAAAGAAAACTTCACCTTTTTACTATCATCATATCATTGTCATTGATTATAGTCAGGTCTACCAGCATCGCCATTTCTCTCACTAGCAGCACTACCACCGCATCATCATCATCATTATATGCATCATCATTAGAGCGTAGAGACGGTAGAGTGAGAATTGACATTTTAGACAAGTACGAGCTTGGGTGTGAGAAAGGGAGAAAGAGAGAATCATCTAATAATTAACGAATAACAATAATAAAAATGAGAAAATCATAGTAATAACGATAATTGCTGATAACGATAATTAACGATAACAATAATAATTCATGGAATGCGCCTGCCGATTAACGGTGAAGCCACACACGCACGGGGGAGATCGAAAGAGCTGTGTATGTGTGTATTGTAGTTGAAAGTCGATCGATAAGCTGTGACGTGCGTGTGTGTGCGTTGCAAGCGTGGATGAGAAACGGTGAAAGAAAGCAAGCGAGCTGAAAGAAACCAATTTTTCAGAGCGCAGCTCGAGATCGTTGATCGATAACAACAATAATATTGGGATTTGTCTGTCGTTTTCTTGATTTGTTTTCTTAGCGGCGACTCTCGCAGCTTCTTTTTTTTATTCACTGTGCGGAGAGCCGCCGATTATCAAGCTATTATAATATACGTAATACATACTTTGAGAAGTGCATGCATTTTTTCTGTATATTTTCAAATCTTCCGTAATCTATAGCTTCCGAAAGCAATAATCAATAGTAGTAATAATTAGTAGATAATACTTAGTGATACGATTGACAAAAGTTGGAGAGCAAGGCTGTAATTACTTATGGCCACCGCTAATTTGGTTGTATACACTGATCACGCTCAAGTTTTTTGAAACGTATACGGCAAAACAAGTGACTAATGGCTGCTATATTTATGGAGAAAGACAGTTTTGAGAGAGAGTAATTTTTTCGTAGACGTAAATAAACGTTGATAAGCAAAATGGAAAGGATGTTGAGTTGCGCGCATGTATGTAGCCTCCTGTGTTACGTATGGATGGAGATCTGTATTATTGACTCACTCACTTACAAATTAAAAGAGAAAAAAGCAAGTTAAAAAAAAAACGTCAAGTCCAAGCAATCACTCACTAACACCGATACCGATTAAAATGATAAACGTAATTTAGTTTAGTCGACATGCCTAGAGAAATTGCCAATAAAGTAGTTTAAAAACTTGTAGCTAACATGTTTGTGTATTTTCCTCGTATCTGTCACTTATATTACCTCTCATTTATCTCTTTTCGAAATAATTTTTGACTCCGCAGCCTCTTTGTCCCTGCCCCATGCTCCTCCTCTAATTGACATTGCCAAAGTAATAATTATTGTGTTGGTCTGTGTGTTTGCGATATTTACATATTATCTTTTTTTCTATACATATATCATTCCTCCTATTCTCGAAAACACTGTCCTACCTCATTTCTATCTCTCTATCTCTCTCTCTCTCTCTCTCTCTCTCTCTCTCTCTCTCTCTCTCTCTCTCTCTCTCTCTCTCTCTCTCTTTCTCTCTCTCTTTCTCTTTTTTCCTCTCTTTTTCTCTCTCTTTCTCTCTATTTTCGCCTTTTTCTTTCGATCCATTTTGTTTTCTCTCAATCCTATTCTTTGATTACTAGCATCTCTTGGATTTAAACGCACTGACTTGGAATGAGCATCGACACACGTACATACAACAGCCTTGGGATTGTTGAGAACTCGAGAGAGTTGAGCAGCCAGGTAAGGACACTTGAGACGAAAGAAAGTAACGACCAGTAGTGATTTTTTGGCTAGAACTGTTGAGATTTTTTATATCATAGTACAAGTCGTTTTAGTCTCTTAGTTATTATACGTATCTGCATTACATATATACTTCGCGCTTGTTATATATCAATATCAAAGGACACGAGAGTTTTTAATTAGACAACAACATTGTATATTATCTCTGTGTGTATATTTCTTGCAATATATTATTGGAAGTGGTTTTAGACAAATTTGCAAGTGTGACACACTGACCGACCCACCATAGAGAGCATCGCAACGCCAGAGCTGAGCGTCGCAATCGGCGAAGAAACTAATCATTAATAACGCATTCTAATGTTGCATATACAGAGGCGGGCTGTGAGAATGACGAAGTAGACACGAGTTAGAAGAGTTAGTGCCATTATTTTTGTCACTTGTGTGACTCGCTCTTCTTGTCTTGTTCTTGAGAGCTGGAACTCGTCGATTTTAGAGTATTAGACTAATCTGTGCCACGACGAAGCCAGTTTTCACGAACCCAACAAGAGATATGGACTTTTTGACGTTTGCTCAAAGACATTGATTCGGAAAGAAAAGACGATGGGTGAGGCCGGGACCGGTAGCTTGATTAAACCAATTTTTGCTTGTGTACTCGCTTGCTTGCTTGCTTGTATACTCGTTTTATACTTGACATATTTTTGAAATCATTAGCTATCTATACATATATCTTTTGTAAATGTCACTAATATAGTATCCTTTTTTTTTCTATTTTTTTTAAAGTTATTCTCCTGTCATCTCTGGTTTTTTGTAATTAATACGTGCCCAACAAAGAAATTGAAATTATTGCACGCTTTCGTACAACCTCATTTGTTCTGTTCTTTCTCACGCGATTTTTTTTTTTTTTTTTTTTTTTTCTTACGGCAGTGAAGACAACGAAGGGGCAAAAATGAAGGTTTTAACTTTTCTAATAAACAAAATGCATTTGTCAAAAAAACAAACAATTCACAAGTTGCTCGATAAAAGAGATGCCTTTTCTCGCGTAAGCGTGTCTAACTAAACTGGACCTTTTTACTATTTGCGCACGCGAAGAAATGTTGAAAAAAAGACGCGTCGCAAGGGTTTTTACTCGTAAAAAACGTAGTCAAAAAACGAACAAAAAAAAATAATCGCTGAGGGTTGGAATTGAGCGTGTGCATGTTTTATCTCTGTCTATCGTTATTAAAGGGACCCACGCGTACCGTACAATTTTTCAAAGTTATTAACATTTCAATAATGGTGAAATGATGAAAGAACGGCATCGTGTTCTTCCAAGCGAACGTAGCTAACGGTATACACGTATAGATATATTGTACGTCAAAATAATAATAATAATAATAATGATATTATTAATAATAATAATGAAAAAAGCAAAAAAATACATTAACACAATTACACTTTTCGAAGCGCGAATATAACAAATGAAGGTACTTAATTAAAAATAAAAATAAAAAAAAATAATAGGGTCGGTCTGTGACGCCGACCACTGCTATTCTTATTGCATACATTATTAAGTGCGAGATAAGCAATAACGTTGATTATATATTATGCGATATTAACTATAATGAGCGCGTCGGCGGCAACGTTAGTTGGTTTTAACAAAGAATCCCGTAATTGAGCCACGCGAGAAAGGGTGTTCGAGCTTTCGCGCTGAAGCTAATCGAAGCTGACACACACACACACACACTTGGTTTCGTTTGATTTCGTGCGAAAGAGAAAAGGGAGAAAAGGAAATTGAATTTTTTCCGTTGATCATTGTAATGCGCGAGTGCGATGTGCGTGAAGAAAGAAAAGTGCGTTCATTCAATTGCCGAGTATGCAAACAATGTTTAATCCCCGGATCAATTATGATATCTCTCTCTTAATGCGACTATAGGGACATAGTGCGCGCCTTCGATTATGACAATAAATTTAACGGGAGTGTGCATGTGTATGAGTGCGTCTTGCGAGAGAATTCGAACGAAGTAGAAAAGCAAAAGGTGACGTACGGAGAGAGTGCTTCCCCCGGTCGTACATAGACGGCAATGCGCATTGTACGCGAAAAGCGAACGCCCTTTCTCGGCTCAGCAATAACTCTATTGAGATGAAGAATTCCATTAGAAACGAGTCTAGTCCTCCCTGACCCCCTTACATACTCCCCCATCCTCGTTTTACGCGAAGAGGAAACCCCGTCGCGATGAATAAAAAGAAAGAGAGAGAGAGAGAGAGAGAGAGAGAGAGAGAGACGCGGAAGGAGGGGAACAGGCAGAAAGGAGCGCAGTGTACTTAATTCCGAATCAAAATGGCACGCGTGGGACACGCCGGATGAAAAATGCAATGCAACTCCCGCGCACGTCTACGCCGGTGCAAGCTTTTAATCTAGTCTCGGACGCCACGCGTCGCTCGAATTCTTGGCATGCATTTATCCCTGCTGGCGCTCCCGCCTCGGATTTCGTTCCTTCGAAAAATCTTTGCTCAAGCTTCGAGAGGAATCTTCGTCGCGAAGCTTTCGGAATTGTTTGAAAAATCTTAGCAATAAAAAAATTAAATCAAACACATATATATATATATATATATATATATCTCGGCGAGCTTTAGTACTGTTTGGGCGAAGCTTTCGCGGAGCTAATACGTAACGTATGTTTTCTGCGAGCATTTAATTAACTTGATTGAAGAATCGATGCGAACGGTCGTTCGGCGCGCTTGGTCTCTACCCTCCCTCCTGTTCTCGGCCCTCGCCCTACTGTAAATATGGAATTCGTGCAGGGCGAGGGTGTGTCTAGTCTTGGCGGATAACTCGCGCGAATCGCTCTATCGTATCTTCCTATACATATATATATATATATATATATATATATATAACGTGCGTGTCATGATGGACGCTGCTACCTACCTACCCTTCTCGCTCGCTCTCTCTTCCTCTTCTAGTTCGCGCGAGTGAACAGCTATTCAGGCTGTGAGTAGAGAGAAGAAAAATATACACAGACACATACATACACACAGAAAATAAAAATGGAGCGTACGCGCGCGAGTTTTGCGTGCGCGCAAAAAAATTAAAGTATAAGATAAGCTTAATTAATTGAAAGGCGACCACTTGAATCACTACTCTGTAAATATTATATTATACATATACATATGATTGCAATTATATATAAATATATTATATATAAATATCGTATGCGCATGCATATCGTAATTTTTAAGGAACAATACGTACTCGTACACGTATATTTTTTCAATCTCATTCCAATGACGACTGTTTTGATCGCGCGTTCGCGAGGTTGATTAATTATATTAAATATATATATCCCTAAGTAAACAAAAGGACGAGGAAAGATCGAGGGAGAAGGACGGCGAGTTTCCTTCGGTGCAGCCACACCATAACTTGGATGAGTTATTTGCGATGGACTGTTTTTGTACAAAACGTGTGGCGCGTCACGAACGGATGACGAAAAAAAGCAAACAACACGACAAGAGAATTCCGAGCAGAAATAGGCAATTCGCATGCATACTTATAGAGCTCTAGATTCGCGATCAGTGATATGCGTGAATCGTATCAAAAACGATGTATTATAATGACATATCAATATAAGAGGTCTGCAGTTGCTGACGAAGAGGCAAGAGGATTACGCGATATATAAGGAAGTTTTAACGAGAAAATAAAGTAGACAAACAAAAAGTGAATCTTAGACGAGTTTTTAGGCTCTTTATATAGCTAGGAGATCGACGATTATTCCACTCGTGTCCTTTTTACTTTCATTATCAATCTCGTAATCGCGACACCTATGATATTACATAAGTTTTATTTATAAGCTTTATTTATTTAATTTATTTATTTGTGCAAAACTCTTATTTATATAAAAATATACGCGTATATTAACAATTGTTGGAATAATAAAGTGTCAATCATTCGGAAGGATAAGCAAAACTTGCAATTGTATTGTCAATGATATATTAAAGTGATGATGATCAATTATACTTTTGTAGTGGAAGAGCTAAGAGATCTCAGCCTTTATAAAGTGACATTACTTAGACGTTGAGTAGTCAGAAACTTGTATGCGACTTTATGTAATGAGTTTAATCCGTTTCATTTAAATAACCATATCGTTAGTGTCATACAACGAGCGCCTTAACATATGCAAGATGAAGAAAAGAAACGAGAAGAAAAAAATAATGACCGAACAAATTTAAATGCAATTTTAGCCCTATAAATTTATAGGATATGAATCTAACATTACTAAAAAAAGAGAGAATGAATAAATATAAAAGTGATGATGGATCAATAACCAGACGTATACATACATATATATATATATCTCTCTCTCTTTCATGTATACACACTAAACTACCTTGAGACCATTTAGACTACTCGAGAGTGTATGCTACTCGTACTCAACTTTTTACGTTTCTTTCATTCGATTATTACCACTCATGGAAATGTGATATTGATTATTCGATAACACTATTTACCCATTAAAATTGTATTATAATGTTTGACTTATTGTCCACCTTATCCTTCCCGAACCTCGTTTACATTCCACTTTCTGATCCTAATTGTTTAATTTTAGAAACATTAGCATTACAAATGTATTAACTCAGCTGTAAGAATAAATTTTATAATAGTAAAGTAAAAGTATATAATCAAGATTAGATGAAGATTATAATCATTGAACTAGAGCAGATAATTGCAAATATTTTTCAGTAGTACAAAACTTATATATACATACGCATAACAGTTTTAGACACTTTATTTATTATTCTAACGTCATTTTAATTATCGTTGTATTACTTAATACAGAACAAGTCATTTTGATTAAGAATTATATTTGTATAAGTAATAAATTTTATTGAAAAATATAAACATTGCACGATTTAGTTTATTATTTTATGGAATAATGCCTCGAGAGGAGTAATTTGGCCGCAGATTCGTCGCGCCCACATCGACAAGGTACGTAAGACTATATATATTTTCGATCGATTGACGGCGTTGCAGTAAGATCGAAAGTATTTCAAGTTTTTATGTTGTTAATGAACTTTAGCAGTCGGTTATTAATGTGGTGTAATCAGTAAGAGTGCTTGTGTTTCCAGTGGAAATAGTCGTTGAAATGTTGCCAGTAGCTCGAATAGAATCGATTGACCACATCGTTAGCATCCATAACCATAGAAACTTAGCGAATTAATTGAGGAGGTTCCTGGCTATGAACGTAGATCAATGTTTACTTCTGCAAGCTATCTCTCATAACACCACTGGTGCAAATATCAATTCGCGTAACAAACTGGTTATTTCTTAATTTTTAACTGTACCCACAACGCTTTCAACCAAAACCATCGCGCAACTGGTTCAGAGATAGTCTGACAAAGCTTCTCTCTCTCTATCTCTATCTCTATCTCTATCTCTATCTCTATCTCTATCTCTATTTCTCCCTCAGTCAAAGAGTCAAAGTAGGGCATCCTGGCGAATCTCCGCAAGTGTCTTTGACTCGGAAATTCGCTGTGCTCATTACGATTCACGCGAGTCGGAGACTTATCGGAACACCGTTGTTGTTATTGTTGTCGTCGTCGTCGTCGTCTAGCCCCCCTCACGATTTTGCAAGTGAAATACAAAGGCGAAGCCAATCGGCGCTGCCAGCGAGCAACGCGCATAAAAAAGTATAAAGTAACAGCCTCGATCGAGCGAGAGCCGAGAGAAAAACGACGCGCGCGAAAGCTATCCATCGCTCAAAGCGGAGATAAATAAAGGGCGCCATCCTCTCGGCTTTAAATCATTAAAATCATTCTGTTTGCCCGTTCCGATGGAGCGCGAGAGACTTGCTCCTTTCTCGTTGAATATTTCAAGGCGAAAACTTAGAAGACGCGGGATTTGAATAATCCATTTGCCGCTACGCGACTAACCTCGTAGTGGAGCTTAAAAAGCCGTTTTTTCGTGAAGAGGCCCCATTTGAAGTAACTCCAGAAGTCGAATTTCTCGTGTTTCAAGCAATGCGGTTTCGAGTTCATTGCGGCGCGACTATTTTTTTCTTTTTTGGGTTAAATTTGTCAATCAATGCGAGACAGGCGTTTGCAATTGTTCAGAGTAGGATTTGTCGGTACGCACCGAACGAAACAATCGCTTCATGAGAGCACGAATCCATTTGAGAGCCACTGGTCAAGGTAGGGACGTGGCAATCAAACGGCAGACGTTAGCGCGAGGTAACAAGCGCGCGTCGCGCGGTCTCGTCCGTTTTCTTTCTTGAAAGAACGATTTGAATGTTTGACGTCAATACGCGATCGAAATTCAGCTTCTGTTCGCATGGGAAAATTCATGCACGTCTCCACTGCAAGTCAGACAAGCAAAAAACAAAAATAACGCAATCACGCAAAAGGTATAGTGACGCAACCGAGCCAACGAAACTCGGTATTATCTTGGCAAAAGTCTCATGTGCACGTTACGTGCTATTTATTATCTTGCGGCAACGGAAAAAAGCTGCTGCTCTGGAGGATTCTCGTTCACGCGTTCTGTCACATATACGCAAATACTTATGTACATAAAGCTTGCGGAAAAAGCGTGTTGTCATGCTGTCGATCGGCGCGCGCACCTTTTGCCGAATTCCATTTTGAGGTGCCAGTCAGATAACAGAATGAGGAGCACTCTCAAAAAAGTATAATGCGGCTGTCTGGCCCGCGAGGCGACCCGCAAGTAGAGAAAGTGAAAGTCGCCGCGCTGCTTCTGCTCTCCCTCTCTTTCTCTCTACTCTCGCGCTCCCCGCTGCTGGCTCATACCTAACCTAAAAATAAAGCTCTTGCGGGGGTTGCAGAGGACGATGTCGCCGCGGCAACACCCGGGTATGACATAATCGGCAATCATTCGGTGTACGACGTCTACAGCGGCAAAGACGACAAGAATGGCTGAGTCATTGCTCAACGTTGGCTCGTTACCGCTAAGATCCCATTGGGCCGACGAGCAACAACAGCAGCATCAGCAGCAACAAGAGTCGAAGAACGCCAGCAACAATGACTCGGAACAGAGTAGCGGAGACAGCAGCGACGAGATTAGCCACGACTTTGGTTGCAAACCTAAAAGTTGGAACGAGCTGAGGGGCGTCGTTAGCGATCTCCGAAGGCGTATGTCCGGCATGTCCGCAGGCTCAGTACCTGGCTCCATCACCTTCAGGTCCTTGCCCGACGGAAGGTATTTTTCCACTGCTTACATTTGACTTTTCGCGCGCTACCAAACTAACGTCTGTCAATCGCTTTCGGCATTTGGTAATTTCGTCAGGGAATTTCCATGAACTGAGGCGTTCGGAAACCATCTGTTGACCTACAATTTGAAAACATTGCTAGTGACGAGAATTTATGGCATCGTGTTAAGTAATTGGAAACGGCCAATAATGTAGCTCTATTTCTTGCAGGATAAGAATATATTTCTTGAGCACACCAAGTAATGGCTGGGAGACAACACTTTTATACGTAGATGTAGCTCATTCGGATCATGCCAATGGCTACCGCTTGCAGTGGCAACCTGTTATAGAAGCTAACTTTCAGAGGTAGGTGTTTGTGTTGTGTTGATTACTAACAATAGACAAGTTGCTGTAATATCTACTATAACTTTTAGTATCTCCAGTGTCAATCAATTGTCCAAGGAAGAGCAGTTGCTCTCAGAGAGAAAAAGACTAGTGACGTGGGGTATAACCAGTTATGAAATACATCCAGATAGTGGAAAATTAGTCTTTCCTGCAGCAAGCAGTCTATATCAATGTGTAGACAGTGGTTTTGTGGTAAATAATCTAATTACATCTCATACACAATTAATACTGAAATTCTATTTCATAATTTGATGTTTTTTTGTAGTCTGGACCTCTTTTTCCATCTGAGCTTAGAATGTCTACTTCTGGTGCAAAATTATGTCCACAAATATGTCCTTGGAATAATGCCTTAGTTGCTCACACATGTGCTGGAGATATACACTTGTCTCATAGCATTACAGGATCCTCAGTAAGATTGACGCATGCCAGAAAAGGTGGCAAAAGTTTAGCTGACGACCCCCTAAGCGCTGGAACGCCTTCATATGTAATGCAAGAAGAATTTACAAGGTAATTTATGAAATTTCCCTTGATTTCTTTTAGTAGAGTTCATTCAGAAAAAATTCAATTACAATTTTGTTTTTAGGTATATAGGTTATTGGTGGCAACCCAAGTCTCCTGATGGTATTTACAGGATAGTCTACGAAGAGGTAGATGAAAGTGATGTGAAAATATTTTGCTTTCCATCATCAGAAGGCTCTCATGATGTTGATGAATTCCGATTTCCTCGAGCCGGCACGCAAAATGCGAAAAGTAATTTGAAACTGGTGCAATTCAAAGTGACAGAATCGTCACAAATCATCGATGTAGAAACCCTTGAACTTCAGTATCCATTGCAGCATATGTTCCCGTGGATGGAATATCTGGTCAGAGTTGGTTGGATGCGAGATGGTCGACAGTGAGTAAATTTTACATTTTTTAATAATCATTGAATGGTTGTATTGATTTTGTTGTTGTATTTTTTAGCATATGGCTTCAATTATTAGATAGAAAGCAGCAAAGACTGGAGTTAGTTCTACTATCAGTAGATAACTTTTGTGAACCTCCACCAAATGTATACAATTCAGAAAATCATTTTACTCCATCCTCGGCGTCCGTACAGGTGATCTATTCGGAAACCAGTCAACACTGGATAAATGTTAATGACTTGCTCCATTTCCTGCCATCAGACGATCCAACAGAAATAAAATTCATTTGGGGCAGCGAAGAGACTAATTTTAGACACCTGTATCTTATTACAGCTAGCATAGCTGGTAAGACGATGATATTTTCAAATAGTTTTTCTTATTATGAATAATGAATAGTCAATGAAGCTTTGTTTGATGTTTAGGTTCTGGAAATGAAGTCGAAGAAACTTTGGATCGATTGGATAGCGCATTTATGCAACCACGTATATTATCGAAAGTAGCTCTAACACAAGGTGACTGGGAAGTTCTTGGACGAGAAATATGGGTAGACGAAGCCAACTCAATTGTTTATTTTGTTGGCCTAAGAGAAGGCCCGTTGGAACAACATGTTTACGCCGTATCCCTTCACCGTCCATTAGAAATTAGATTACTCACAAGGCCCGGTTACAGCTACAATAACGTGTATTTTAACAAAGAATGTGCGATGATGGTGGCTGTATACAGTTCGATAAAAACCTTGCCCGCGTGCCAAGTATGTGAAATACTTTGAAGTTGATATTTTTAATTTGAATTAATACTCTATTGTTTTATTTTAGGTATTCCGAATATCGCAATCTGATTGGACAGTGGAAAATATATCTCTTACACCTGTTGGATTTTTACTTGAACCATCGACACCAGAGTCGGATCTGTTTGCTCCGGAAATTTTCTCACGCAAAATTTCTTCAGGAGATCTGATATACTCGATGATATTCAAACCGCATAATTTCAAGCCTGGAACAAAGTATCCGACTGTTTTAAATGTTTATGGTGGTCCTGAGGTTCAGTTAGTGTCCAATACGTTCAAGGTATAACTATTTTATTCACCAAATCAAGATCTATTTTGATTATCTTATTTAACTAATGATATCGTTATTTCAGGGAATGAGGCATCTCAGAATGCACATGTTGGCAGCGCAGGGTTACTGCGTGGTATCCATCGATTCGCGAGGTTCTCATCATCGAGGAATTGCATTTGAAAGTCATTTGCAACGGAAAATGGGAACTGTAGAGCTGGTTGATCAAGTTGAAATCCTTCGCTGGCTGGCCGAGACGACTGGTTACATCGATTTGAGTCGTGTCGCAATTCACGGTTGGTCTTATGGAGGCTATTTGAGCTTGATGGGTTTAATTCAGTACCCCGATGTGTTCAAGGTATTATTGTAACATGAAATTTATTTTTTCGTTAGATTTTTTACAAATGAATTATCAACTGATGAATTTTCAGGTATCCATTGCCGGCGCTCCCGTAACATCTTGGTATTTTTACGACACAGGCTACACGGAGCGGTACATGGATCTACCTCAAAACAACGTTCATGGCTACGTTAACGGTTCGGTTTTGACCTACGTCAATAAATTTCCCGATGAAGAGAATCGTTTATTGATCATTCATGGATTGATAGATGAGAATGTTCACTTCTTTCACACCAGTCAGTTAGTTAATGCTCTTGTGAAGACTGGCAAGCCATATCAGCTGCAAGTTTACCCTAATGAGAGGCATAGTCTCCGAAGTTTAGATGCTAGTAAACATTACGAGACAACTCTTCTCTCATTTTTACAAAATCATCTATAAATGTTCGATAGCATCACCTTATACGTACAGTCCAACCCCTCCTTTGAATTTGTAAAATTTTTGATGAATAAGGAAGACAAAGCGAGAGAAAGGGTGAAAGTGAGAGAGATACGAGCAACATTGTTGTTATGCTAAGCAATGAAAGTAACTGCCGGAAATTTATGTACATAGAATTTGAATATTGAAATATTCAATTTTAGTTTTTCTTCAACTAATCGTCGTAAAACGAACGATTGGTAGATTCTAATCCAAGACGAGATTTCTTTTTTAAAGACTTAACAGTATTACTTATATAATATAAAAAAAACTTTTTAATAAAAATCTTGCAGCAATGTAGACTTATAAATTGGTTTTCTTTGACAGCATTTAGCTGATGATTTTAACAAGACTTTGCTTTTGTAACAATGTCAAAAGTTTTCTCGTCAATGTTTATTAAGTGTGGTGGTTGAAATTCTAATTTTTTTAATTGTAAATTGCCTGAAATGATGATAGGCTCTAAATAAAATATGTTAGCCTTTAAAATTGTGTAAACGAGCCCGTTGGTTTTTAAAATGACAATGGACAATACTCGCAAAACTCTGTACAATACATTTATACATAATATAACACTAAGATCATTGACTTTTTTTAATGTCTTTTCCAATTGTACTTATTTGCAATTTTCGTGTAAACATATGTGCGTGCGATCTAATGATTTATAATATTTTTATGTTAAACTTAATATATGTAATTGCAAGTAACTAATATTTTTTATGACAATGATAATTCATAATCAAAGTATTTTTTTTGAAAGAGGCAAACATTTGTTGCATTTTTGTGATCGACAGATATCTAACGTGGTTGGTTAAGTATGATTTATAATCAATAAACCTCATATTTTATGAAATGTGTTTGGAATTTTTTCCTTTGCCGCTATCTAAAAAACAATTAATGCAGTCCCAAAAAAATCAAGAGTATTTTCAAAGTTAAGCTATTTTATTCAGACATTTAAATATATTTTATTTATTACTGTAAAAAGTTTTAGTTTTTCGGTTCATAAATTTATAAAGATAACGTATACGCTTTTCTAGTTCCTTCCACTTTGTAGGTCTAGCCAGAGGGTATACACCACGTTTTAACATTTGTCTTTTTTTCAACAAAACATGATATTCAGTTCCTTTCACTCCTCTAAGCCAAGCGGGAACGTTGTACATTATTTTTGTAACTTTTATTGGTTCCTCAGCAAGAATATCAATGTAATTATTGATACCAAATAATGCTTTTCTTTGAGTCCAGGCATTTTTTGGACGATATATTGGTAACTCAATTACTGGCTTGTTTCCACCAGTATGAGCCAAAGTACCTGTCTGATCAATTGGATCTTTGTATCCATATCGCCTCACTATTCTTGGCCGGTCGGCCCAATATCGAAAGCGAACTGCTGTGATTTGAGGCACCCACGCTTTCCAAGCAGTTGATACAAAACTCGTCAAGCTGGACATTACGTATATCTACAAATATAAATGTAGGCACTATTGTAGTAACGCAATCTTTGAAAATGTCATTGTTAAAATCTTTCGGTACATAACATAACTTTAACCTCAAAATAATTTGCTTCGATAAACCGTTATAAATTACGAGTTTAGTCATGGATATACTAACACAACAACTTACATTTTGTGTGATCTTCTAAAACTTATCAAAAATTGCTATCAGCAAATTGGATATCACATAATCCTTCTACGAAATAATCAATAAAATATTTATCAGCAATGCACACACACGAGTTGTCCATCATTCGCCATATTAGAAAAACGTCTAGCAGAAGAGCGAATATATAAACCGCCAATTACCATATATTCTGCTAAATTATGTTTATTATGTTTATTTGTTATTTTCAATATTAACTTACTATTAAATTTTTTTATATAGGTTTGTAGGTACTTCAAAATATAATTATAAAGTCCTTTCTATTAAAATAAATATGTATTTATTTATTATTATTTTAAAAGACTTAGTTGAACAATTATTTTACATATTTACATTGGTGAAAATATAATCTCAAGACTCAGTTATTCAGTTATTCAGGTTCACTTCTACAGATGATTGAGATACGTCTTAACTTGTTTATGGGCTTCCCTTGATAAATTGATTCCTGTTTACTTAGGATCTCATGATTATATTTGTGTCGAGCAACTCCTTTCATAATATACAAAGATCTTCTTGGTATAAAAAAGTCATCCCAATATTCTTTTTCGTGTCCAACACATGTAAGTCTCATAATACTCTCACTCAATAAACTTATTGTTGCAATTATTTCACCACAAAACCTGCTGCTATCAACATGAGGCTTTATCCAACCATCTTCTGCAAGATCTAATACATGTACAAGACCAAGCTGTGGCATATCTGGTGGGAAAGCTTTCTTTCTGATTTTTGTTATTATTTTTGAATTTTCTTCATTCCATTTAGGGAATTCAGTTTCTCGATACCCGTGAATCATATTGTCCCAGTGAGCATACTCATACCTCATACGTTTAAGATATGGTTCAACTTCGTTAAGTAAACTCTTCTCTTCGTATTCTGTAATGAAATTTTCATAAATAGCCATTGTAGAATGAAGTTTTTCTTTCCAATCTTTGAAGTCTTCATCATTTTTATCTTTAATTGATGGACTGTTGATATTTGTGCTGCATAATTGAATAAAATTGGGTGGTAATTTCAATAATTTCCACTTGGGATGAAATGTTTTTATTAACATTCTCATATCTGTTGATCACTGCAAAATAATCATTAACTTAAATGTGATTTATTAAACTAAAGTTAAATCCTTGACATATTTCATTTACAAGCTGCAGAAACATTTGTGTTAATTAAAAAAAGTAAGCATTTTAGTTAACTATATCTAACCTAAATTATTTACTGTACCTAATATTTATTACTACTAACTTATTTGTTATACCTATTACTGCACTAGATAGGCAGGTATTTATTGCAAGAAAGTTATACACATTGCACTTTATGCCGGTTTTACGTGAAACTTATACAAATTTCTTTAAAATGAGTCATGAAGTACTCATGTAACATGTTGTACATGCAATGTATGTAGAAGTAGAACAGTGTATGTAGTACTATAGGTAGCTCTAGCTTCATGCTGTTTTCTGTCTTCTGGTTTGATACTGGTGCAGGCGATAGTGTGTATACTAATTACACAAACGTTTAATTCGATTTAATATTGAAAGTAGTGGATGAATAAAAATTTTTCAACTTACAAAATGACGATAGTATCTGTGTTAAGATATCCATTGAACTTTGTGAGGGTGTCAAGGCTGCCATCAGTTACTTTAGAGGTAATCATTTTTAAGTTTTTGTAGAGGTTAAGTTGATTAAATTTAGAAATAAATAAAAATTTAGTTTAAAGATGTATTAAATTATTAAATTACAACGAAGAAGACTCTATTTATTTTCTTATTTTTTAGATTAAAGAACGATGTATGTCTAATTATGCAAAATATGCAGAGCATAAACCTATTGAAAAAGTTAGAAACATAGGAATTTCAGCTCATATTGACTCTGGTAAAACTACTTTAACAGAACGTATTCTGTTTTACACTGGAAGAATTGCTGAAATGCATGAGGTAATTAATTATTGTTAATAGTATATGGTAAAAATTAGAACAGTATTTTTCTAATGACAATTGTCTATAGGTGAAAGGTAAAGATAATGTTGGAGCTGTTATGGACAGCATGGAACTGGAAAGACAACGTGGAATTACTATCCAGTCAGCAGCTACCTATACTATATGGAAAGATTATAACATCAACATTATAGATACACCAGGCCATGTGGACTTTACTGTAGAAGTTGAAAGATCACTTCGTGTACTGGATGGTGCAATTTTAGTTTTGTGTGCAGTTGGAGGAGTACAGTCACAAACATTAACTGTTAATAGACAAATGATGAGATATAATGTACCATGTGTGGCTTTTATTAACAAATTAGATAGAATGGGAGCAAATCCAGTGAGAGTTTTACAGCAGATGAGAGAAAAATTAAAGCATAATGCTGCTTTTCTTCAACTACCAATTGGCAAAGAAAGTGATACAACGGGAGTGATTGATCTAATTCGTATGAAAGCCTTGTATTTTGAGGGTACCTGTGGAGAGATTGTTAGGTCTGATGAAATACCAAAAGATATGACATCAGGTAATTAAATTTTATTAAGTGTAATTGATTAATTTTATGAGTCATATTACATATATCAAATTTTTTTTAAACAGTTGTTGAAGCACGAAGACAGGAACTCATTGAGCACTTGAGTAATGTAGACGAAGCTCTTGGAGAACTATTCTTGAATGAGTCTAGAATTACAGAAAAAGATATAACTGATGCTGTTAGAAGAACATGTTTAAAAAGAACATTTACTCCTGTTTTAGTTGGAACAGCTTTGAAAAATAAAGGTGTCCAACCATTGCTTGATGCAGTAATAGACTATTTACCAAATCCTGGAGAAGTTGAAAATGTTGCATTCTTACAAAATGATAAGGAGTGAGTATGGTGAAATACACTGGATCAAAGAATTTTCTTAAATCTAAAGGATTATTTTACATTTTAGAGATGAGGAACCTGAAAAAATAATTTTGAATCCTGAACGTTCAGATAAACATCCATTTATCGGATTAGCATTCAAATTGGAAGCTGGAAAATTTGGTCAATTGACATATTTTCGATGTTATCAAGGAATGTTGAAAAAGTCTGACAGTATTTTCAATACTAGAACTAAGAAGAAGGTACAGGTTCAACAATTTTATCAGAATAAATATTGCATATTTACGTAACATTTCATTTGAAGGTTCGAGTAGCACGATTAGTACGGCTTCATTCAAATACAATGGAGGACGTAAACGAAATCTATGCGGGAGACATATTCGCATTGTTTGGCGTTGACTGCGCTTCTGGTGATACGTTTACGACAAAGGGCGATATACCAGTTGCCATGGAATCAATATTTATACCAGATCCAGTCGTTTCCATGTCTATTAATGCTAAAAATGCAAAAAACCGTGATAACTTCGCCAAAGCCATCGCTAGGTTCACGAAAGAAGATCCAACATTTCGTTTCGAATACGATCCCGACAACAAAGTAAGTTATTAGAGATAATGCACAATTATATTTTGTGAATGAAATTATCTCTAAAATGATTGTATCTACTTGGAGGAAAGTGTTGTTTCTGGAATGGGCGAGTTGCATTTGGAAATCTATGCTCAACGTATGGAACGTGAATATGATTGTCCAGTCATACTTGGTAAGCCTAAAGTTGCCTTCAGAGAAACCCTCACAGCACCTGTCGAGTTTGATTATCTTCACAAAAAACAGACTGGTGGTGCTGGCCAGTATGGCCGTGTTATAGGAGTTCTAGAGGTAACGATCAATACCTTTAAACTGGCCGTTGACTCTTGTTTCCACGTTTATTAAAAGTAATCTATTTTTATCAGCCTCTACCACCTCATAAAAATACCACTTTGGAATTCTCCGACGAAACAGTGGGTACGAATGTTCCAAAACAATTCGTACCTGGTATACAGAGAGGATTCTTGTTTATGTGTGAAAAAGGTCTGTTGTCGGGTAACAAGTTGTCTGGTTTGAAATTCAGACTGATAGACGGCGCGAATCATATTGTCGACTCGTCAGAACATGCATTCTTCTTAGCCGCTCAAGGTGCTATCAAGCAATGCTTTGATAACGGAGTCTGGCAAATTCTCGAGCCCATTATGTTGGTTGAAATCACCGGTCCTGAGGAATTTCAGGTAGTTCATCCTTTAAATCAATTGATTTTACTGATATTTAGCGTGAAAAAAAAATGAATTTTTATATTTTGAAATCAGGGTACAGTGATGGGCCAGTTAACTCGTAGAAAAGGACTGATTCAAGGGATCAGTGGAAGTGAAGGATGGTTCACAGTTTACGCAGAGGTACCGTTGAACGAGATGTTTGGCTACTCCGGCGAGTTGCGCTCATCGACGCAAGGAAAAGGAGAATTCACGATGGAATATGCGAGATACAGTCCTTGCGCTCCCGATGTTCAGGAGCAGTTGATATTACAATATCAGGAGGCTCAGGATATTTTGCAGCAGAAGAAAAAGAATTAAGGCATTGTAGTTGTATATTTAACTTTTAAGTATTTTTTTCGGAGAAAAGAGGCTTTCTTTCATTGACGGTAGTCGAACGAATAATTGTGAAAACTCACAGAGCCAATACATTTTTTCTTTTTCCTCGTGCATTTACGCACTGTGCTTCATATTACTAAAGGACGATCACAACACATGTTTCCATAAAAGACACGATTTATAATCGTTATCGTAAATCAATTTTGTAAATAAACAACAGTGAATTAAGTTAGTTTTCAAATATAGAGAATTACATCATTCTCAAAGAGTGTACATAATTATAATTAAGTTACAGGATAACAAATGATAGTTTTAACAATCATCTTTTATCGAGATTATAACATTGAAATAAAATTAATTGTTATTTTAATAAATGTTGTTTGTTGAATATATCAACCAGTGTCCCACACTCATAGTCTGGAACGATCATACATGCGCTTTTCACATGAAGATTACTCAATAGAATTAACAATAAAATATAAGCAACAATATATTATTTTCATCAAACAACTAGTTTCTCGAACCGATGTGTAAGCACAAAAATGCAACGTACGACTAAAATATGAAGTCTATTAGAAGTTTGCTCGCCCGAACGTATGATAAAAAAAACGAGTAAAGAGTGAGAAAGAGAGGGAGAAAGGGAGGGATATAAGCGGTAGACGTACAAGTCACTACATGCGATAATAAATGCTTCACGATATGTGAGATAGTGGTATAGTCTCAGTTGCTTAAAGATCGGTTGCGTAGCCCTCCACGACGATACCGGGCGCAAGTTCGGCAGTCACGCTTTCAGCGTGGTTGGCGTTACTTTCGCCGCCGCCGCCGCCCCAAGCACCACCGCGTCCGTACTTCTCGGACATGCGCACCATTTCGTTGGGGCTCCACTCTGGCGAGGGTGATCGGTTTCTTGCTGCAGTGCCTCCAACACCACTACGGTAGACCACATTGGAGTCCGAGCGGAAAGTTGAACCGCCACCGCCGTAGCTGTCGTAAACGGGATTACGCTTCATTGAGTTGCGCTGATGACCTGTTTTTCGCAGCATTGCCTTTGAGAAAAGCACATTTGACATTAAACCTTATCAAGTCTAATAATTTTAGCAGCAAGTGCAATGCTATACCTGGAAGTTGAAGGGCGGATCGTCCTCGTCGTTGTTGTTGCTTTTTCGACCGAGTGCTTGTAGCTCCGCTATTGGATTGACACTGAGGCAAGAGTTGAACGCAATTAGTAATCGATTGTCTCTATTACATTAATAGTCAATTCAATCGACGATTTACCGATCGTTATTGAATGTATTTTTGTTCATCCGATCGTCGGCTGACCAGTCACTTGCATTCTTATTACGAGTCTCAGTATTGTAGCTATTGTAATTTCGCGGTTTAATAGGCTGCATCGGCATTTGGTTGCTCGGGATAGGGGGTGGTGGCACTTTCTTTCTAGAGCGGATGGACTCAGTATTATCATAGTTGTTCTGAAACACAGATGTCAAGTAGAAAGCGTGCAAGTATCATGTTCAGTAGTTATATATGAGTATGGTCAGGCGGGACGAGAAGAAATGGTTTTGATTGGCGAAAACGACGTAGGGAACTTACTGAGCGAGGTGTATGAGCGTTAAACGGTCTAGCGGGGATGCGATCGTCGTTGGGCTGGGCGGAGCCGGTCGCTCGGGTGTGGTGAGCTTCGGCCGGTGGCAGGTGCACTGGGACACTGGGGTCCCTGGAAAATGGAGTGTTGATCAGACTCTGTCCACCGCTCATCGTGGGGTTTACAACGCGGTGCGGCGAGTTGGTCGTTTGGCATTGTACATCTGAAAATCAAAGAGTTCGCGCTCTGGAGAAAAAGAGTCTCTTTTGTCGGCTGCGCACAACACAGCTTGCTCGCGTTTCTTTTTATTCCCAATTTTTTTATTTTTTTATTGTCAATTACCAAGTCTGGTGCATTGAATTTACACGGAGCGGGGTAAGCTTGCGGGCATTATATTCGCTAAGAGAGATAATTAGTTACTTAGAGAGAATGCAAATGATAATGAACTATATAGAAATATCTATCAGAGTGTTATTGCTGCAACTCCAATATCATTACAGAGTCAAAAGAGTTCTAAGCAAAAACAGCAGAGCCATAGTTGAGAGAGAAGTAAGTATGGATTTAATTGAGTGCAAGAGAGAGAGAGAGAGAGAGAGAGAGAGAGAGACAGACAGAGAGAGAGAAAGAGAGGGGGGGGGGTAGAATTAGAAAAAAAGTATAGTGAAACAAAACTCATGAGAGATGATAGAATAATGAACTGGTGTCGTTGCTCTTCGTTGCACGCTCTCCGGCAATCAAGTGATATATGCACCTCTCTTGTTGCGCCGGATGTTGCCCCAATTCGTTTGCCTCCTTAATGGCTCGTCCCAATTCTGCTCGTCGTCCGACACCGAGGACGAAGCGGATCTGCAGAACGTATTTTCTGGATAATACTGTTCTCTTGCCGAACTTACCTTTCGTTCTTTTAAAGTTTTTTTTATAATAACCAACGCTTTTTTTTTATGAACACGTAAAAAAATAAGAAAAACAAATTTGATGAGTATTGATCTTTTTCAATAAATGACAGTTCGTATTCTTATAAAAATTGCTAATTTATATAACCGACAGAGGGCAGATTTGAAAAAGAAACAATCGATACTTACTTGTCTTAAAAAAATCGAATTACAATGATACGAAAGGTCAATGAAAATCATTTGTAAGGGAAAAAGAACCGAGCAGAGTTTGTGACAAAGCTTACCCTTGCCTCCTGACGCGGGGCATGGATGGATCAGTCATGCGTGATGTGTCGTAGAAGGGCAATTCGCTGTGAACGTCGAATGGTAGCTTATGAACTTCTGGCGGTCGCACGGGGCCAAGGAAGGTGGCTGGATTTGCATGTGGGTCGATTCTTTCGAGGGGCACGCGCTCGTTACTCGCTTGCACTGCCCCTACTACCGCCTGATTGTACAGATGCACCTGGCGACATTCGATTCGTTGACAAGTCGTCCACCGCGAAATGCAATCGTTCTGTGCTCGCTCGAGCAACACTGACTTGCTGAGAAAAATGAACGAGGTCCTGGTATCGGGCTGCACGGTACTGTAGGAGGACTTGGAATATGCTCTTCGAGCGCCATTTGCTGCTGTAAAACCTCATCATGTCTTCCGTGTCCGGATCCATATTCATGTCCTTGTTCAGAAGGGATCCTGTTTCCTTTCGTACTTGGTGTCCGCGGTAAGCTGAAACACAACGCCAAACCGATACAACTTCCTGCATGTCAATCGCGTCGCAAGTACGATGATATATGAGGCGAGCAAAATCTAATCGGGAGCAGTCGTTATACCTTTCTGCAGTACTAACGCTGCTTCGTCTTGAGACATTTCGTGACTGGCTTGAGAATTTACTGGGACTTTCTTGCTCGGTGATGGCGGCTCTGTCTTTGCCGGTGCTTTCTTCGCTGAAACATTTCTGGTTAACCTCTATTCGTTCAAAAAATCATACGAGACAAAACATTGAAACAAAAATAAAGGTTGTTGTCGCTTTCTGTGTCTCCATATCTTTCACTTTTTCGGAGCAATATATCTAGATGTGCGAGTATACGGGTGTGTGACGTGCGTGATGTGCGCTACGAAGTATATACCTACCAGCTTCTTGCTTCCTGCCGTGGGACTTGATAGCCGTCTTGATGGTCTTGCGAGCTAAGAACGCGCGCATCATGCACTGCACCTTGACGATTTTCTTGACCTGCGTCTCGTACAATCGCGACATGTACTCCTCGTTGTAGTACTTGAGGAATATCTTGGTTTTGCCGATCATCCAGCCCTCCATCTTCAGTCTGACGAGTAGAAGTCGACAGTTGTCTTGTGTCATTTCCACGTTCTCGTCAAAGTCGAACGCCAGGAATTTATATCTATTGGTAACGGAATTGAGACGTAAAATGTGCAAACTGTCTTTTCCAATTGAAGCAGCTAACGCTAACTATGTACCTTCTCAAAAACTCCTGGAATGGTATTCTGTATGGAAAACCTCTCTGCCTAGCCCTTGCCGTGTCAACGACGGCGAGGGCGCGAATTTGCTGCTTGACAATGTCGCGATAAAAGCCGCGTGGCTGACCCTCGAGATCCGATCTGATGCATCTGACAAAGTGGGTACCACCGCTTATTGCCCCGACCGTCAGACTCTTTAGGATTTCTAGACTAGACGCGCGGAAGGTTGCTGCGTAGGTGCGCATTTTGCGCGTTTGCGAGTACTGGCCGCGCGAATCCGTGTTGTATTTCTGCGATAAGAAAGCAAACTTTGGTATTCCTTTGCGAATCCTGGAAAAAGTGTTAGAACATATGTGCTATTTGGAAAAACGCGTACTCTGAGATTCGTCTGCTCCGACTGAAGTAACAGCGCCGCGCCCCACTTACTCCTCGCGGTGGTTTTCTTCGGCTTCTCCTTTTCCTTGTCCGACGGCTCGGGGATGTGGATGGTCAACGCGCCGCCTTTCGTCAGCTTATTGGTGAAGAATTCCCTGACGGTCGCGTGCTCGGATTGTCTCAGTGTTTCGATCATCTCTGGCGGCACGAAATCGCGATTCTTCTCCGTTATTTCCGTCGCGTCGTAGAGCAACTTGCCGGTATAGTGAGCGACGGTAAACTCGTGATCGTTCTGAGCTTTGATGTGCTGTTGTTGGTTAGCACTGATGCGACGATAACTGATTCGCTCGAATACGTGAGCGGTGTCTTTGAGTTGACGAGACGCCTCGTCAAGGATGTAGAACAGACCGTCGTCTTTAGCCATCAGCTGGTCGATACAATATTTATTATCGTAGAAGTGAAATTTCTCGATTGGTATCTCTTCTTCCTCTTGTTCTTGCTATTCAACCGAATCAATTCGTTGAGCTTGTTTCTATTCCTCAAAGTTTCACGAGCGCACTTACCATTTCCCAAACGAAAACTCGTTGGTTGTAGTGGCATTGAAGCTGTTCGTTCATAGTGTTGATGGCCAATTGCTCTAGGCGGTTCTTCGAGAAGCACTCGAACCCGTACAGATCCAAGAGGCTAATGAGAAACTTGTCGCCGCTGAAAGTACGAAACAAAGCTTGTCAGCGTTCAAATATTAGCTCGCGAGCTGTAATGCTAATCACCAGATGCACTCACAACAAAGTGCGCGAGACGCTAAGCTTCCAATTGACGTTGTTAACAATCCAGTCGACCAGTCTCTGGTAAAGGGTGTTGGCCAACACGTCCCTCGACTCTTTGGCTTCGTCGCACGTCAGTCTTCTCCTGACCGCAGTTCCCTTTTTGATCAGGCAATAATTACCCAGTGACCACACAAATTTCTTTTGATCGATATGAAGTAGCTCGGCGACAGATCTCGCCGTCTCGATGTTGTGAACATCGGCTTCGCCACCGCCGCCCTCGATGAAACGCACGTCGCCGAGCATCAGTATCGCTGCCATAGTTCGCCAAATGATCTCGCAGTGCTCGTCCATCTCGAGAGCTTTCAGGCATTCCTTGATGTGCTCGAATTTCTTCGCGTTGCCGTGTGGGTCGTTGCGAACTTTGAAGGAACGACGCCGACCGCCGATCGAGTCGGAATCAAAAACGCGCAAGTAGCGCATTCGACGGCCGGTCGGTAAGAGGTATTGACGCAGGTTTCCCGAGGCCTCTAAGCCGTCGTACATGTAGTAGAACATGTGGAAATTCGACTGATTCCTGTAAGAGATCATTGGAGAGGCATCGAGGCCATGCGTTGGAAAAATATTTTCAAGTATTAATTTACCTATCCCTAGTGGATACTCGGAATTTTTCCAGCTGGTAAAGCCAGAACAAACCACCCGACGCTTTTCCAGTCGAGCCGTAAGTCGTCTGTACTTGGAATACGCATCTCGTTGAATTTGTATTCAACGGAGTTGCGGCGTTCGTGAAAGCTTGAATCAAGCTTATCGCCTTGAGCAGTCTGGCACCAGTGTCCCTCAAACCCTAACACGAAGCAGATGATGAGCATAGCCGCAAAACACTTTTGCCGTGTTCGTTCGAGGATTTACCTTTCCCAGATACATCAGGTGAGTGATACAGTGAATCATGTTGGTTGTTTTGCCGGAATTACTTTCGCCAGCGAACAAGATATGCTGCGGTTCCTCGTGGTGAAGAACATCTTGGTACGCGCTATCGGCTACCGAATAAATGTGAGCTGCATTGTCCGATCGCGATTTATTTTGATATTTCGTGTGGTACTGTTTGGGAATTGATGAAGATTAGCGACCGACCATTTCAACTAAATAGCGGCCTTGACTCACAGTCATGTTGTAGATATCCTGCTCCTCGTTCGGATTCAAAATCAGCAGGATGTCACCGATGAAAGTGTGAAAGAAGCCCAATCTTTGCCGCTCCTGCAACTCGTCGAGCACGCGATCCTCGGTAATGTTCTCCAACGCGGCCAAGTCTTCTTGGTACATGCGCTCGGGAAGCTGAGTTTGATGAGTTTTTAGATAGCCTTTGCGCACTATCGCCTCGGCTTTACGATGCTTTTTGCCTTTCTCGCCGACGTTGTTCATCAGCGCTTTTATCTCTTGCGTCAACTGAAATCGCCAATGCAGCCATTAGGATGCCCGACTTGATTGCTTTCCAAGAAATTTCCCCGACTTACCGGAAAATCGTTCTCCGGAAGCTCGGATAGGAAGGGATGCTCGACAATCTCAGCGATGAAGGGTCGGTTTTCAGGATTCTTTTCCAAGCATCTAAACAAGTCATTGAATGAGATGAAAGCTCGACTCCAGTTGGAAAGCTGCCGTTGACGAGATAACACTCAACTCAGCGATAAAATCATTGAAATTTTGCGTCCAATTGGAAGGCCTGTACAGGGTGGGCGGTGGGTTCCTTACGATTTGAAAAAGCACTCTGGTCGGATGCATATCCTGGAAAGGCGGGTTGCCGTCTCCCAGCTCGATGGCAGTGATGCCGACAGCCCAGACGTCGGCACGGCTGCCGTAACCAGGCCCTTGCTCGGCTTTGCTCAAAACGACTTCCGGTGCCATCCAGTTTGGCGAGCCTATGCACGTGTGCCGCTTGCCCATTTCGCCCTTGATCATTCGCGCCAAGCCGAAATCCACAAGTTTCACCTCGCCTTCCTTCGTCAACATGATGTTCGAGGCGCGAATGTCGCGGTGCAGCACGTTGTTCTCGTGCAGGTGTACGAGAGCCTGTGGAATTGTTTCTCAGTAGAATGACGACAGCTCGAGCCCATTGGAGCAAGAGAATCCAGTCGGCACTTTCGCAACGATCAACAGCTTTCGAATTTCAAGAGGAAAGCGAGCCACTGTTTGGCGAGAGCAGCAGGAATCCAAGGGCGGCGAAGGAGAAGACGTTTTTCGTAAAATAGCAAGTTGCGCGGTGCCTCGCTTGCGATAAGTCACGGCTGCGAAAGGATCGTTGGCAACTCGGCGTCCGATAAATCCATCGGCCGGATAATCATAAAAGTCGCTAAACTCCCAGCGTCAAAACTGGCTCGGCCTCGTTTCTCGCGCCGCGCGCGCGCGGCATCGTTACGCGAATAATTCGTCGCGGGGGCGAGAGCCAGCGAGAGAGAAATCACTTTCCTAGATTTACTGCTAATTGAACGATCGGCGAGTGCGTGCGCGCGCTGAAAAGAAGCAAAGGGAGAAAAAAGGAAGGGGGCTGCGGAGAGAGAGGGGGGAGGGAATGTTTTCGACTCCGGCCTGATTTACCGGCGAGGCGCGAGAAGAATGCCCAGCTGATTTACGCGTCTCGTTGATTTGTCAAGGAGTAAACTCCGGGGCAACGTTTCATTGCGTTATCGTCGCCTTGATTTACCGTCGTAACGGTAAGCGCGCGCACCAGGCGAGACACGCGGAGCTTTCACATTCTCCGAAACGACGTTAAACAAAGGAGAGAAAAAAGAAGCGAGCCAGAAAGAGCGAAGAAGAAGAGGAAAAAAAAAGAAATTCGTTGCTTTTCTCGCGCGGGAGAAAGAGCCCGAGAGAATGATTCCGGACTCGCGCGCTGCATTAAGTGCTTGATTACTCTTACGCGAGAGTCTTCTCGAGAATATAAGAGAGTGCAGGCAAGCTTAATTAGCGGCCCTGTCTCATTCGTTATTTACGATAGCTGCTGCACTTCATATTCTTCGTACAACGTACACACTTCGCGTGGCTTACCAGCAGCAGAGTGTGTGTGTGTGTGTGTGTACGTTTCAAAAGTCGACATGAAAATTCGATTAGCACACGGCGCGTTGTCAATTCGATTAGGCTAATTAAATAAAAAAAAAAACATGAAAAAATATTTGTCAAAGATCGGGGCAGTCCGGTATACGGTTCGTATAAAATTGTCGAAAGAGGAAATCCCACTGGATTATACCGACGTGAGAGTGGATCGGGGCGGGAGAGGCGAGAGCAAGGGAGAGAAAGAAGAAGAGCAACGAAGGGAGAGAGGAAGAGTTGGAAAAAGAGCGCAATGAAATGCGGTTAGCCGGTACCTTAATGGTTTCCCTGAGTATATAAGCGATGTGCTCCTCTCGCATTCTCTTGTCGGTCATCTGTAAGCCCCGGACGAGATCGATGACGGGGCCTCCGTCGCACAACTGCAAATAACGAAACGATGTTAAGTACGTCATTCAATCCGCTTCCCATTTCTGCCTCGAATTATTTCTCATTTAGTTTCATTCATTCTTATGCAAACAATAAGGCGCGTGCCATTATCGCTCTCGCTCGATCGTTTCGCATTGTGCTGCGTCGATTTCATTAAATTGAAACCGATAAATCTTTCACCGGGATTACGATAAATCGCACGGCGGCCTTATTTATCGGCAAGATATGCACGCGCAGCTAATTGATTTATAAAAAGTGAAATCCAAGCAAAAGCCATGACACTGTCGTCGGCAGGAGCGACGAGTGCACCGGACGCTGCGTGGCTGACGTTAATCCAGCGTTCTCTCGCCGTTGGCAAAAATAGAGCGCCATCAGCTCGCGGAGAATGTCTCTGTTGGGCCGGGAGGGGGATCGAGCCCGCGCTGGTCTCTCGCGCGGCCCGAGTGGCAATTATAGCGCACGCGGAAGTAATCAGCGCGAGGCGATGAGCTTAGAATTGAATCCGCGCGCCTGCCGCGACTTTGTGGGCCGGCCCGCGGTGGTCGTCGGCCTCGATTTGCCAACGGGACGAACGAGCTCGGCGTCCTCCCCGCGTCCGCGTTTCGGCGAACGGTAGCGTTCGCGCGAATCTATGCACGCCCGACGATAGAAGCGGCGCGCTCTCGGCTCGCGCAATCAGGCGAATAATAAATTCGGAGAGCGCGGTCAATAATGAGCCAGGCTATCATCGAGCTAATCAATCAATCAAGCGGTGCGCCTCTCGCTCCTGGCGGTAGCTTAATCGACAATGCAATGCCGAGCCGAGATTTATCGCCGGTGGTATTTCATATCGAGCGTTTACGATGAGACGCGCAGCCATTATGCGCTCCGGTGATTAATCGCTCGGATGCAGCGCGGCACCAAGTCCCGTGTATACGCATGTTTTATTGAGATTGAGCGACGCCGCGGCCGTGCTCTCTCTCTCTCGCTCTCTCTCTCTCTCTCTCTCCGCCTGTGTTTGCTTTGACTCCCTTTATTTATGCCTCCAAGATTTGTATTTGCCGCTGCCACGGCGGCCAGATGCATCTGTTAACTATACACTTGCTATTGTTCTCTCTTACAATTAGCCGCGTTTCAAATCGCTGCTCGTTCCTTAGCCAAAGTCCACTTGCGATCGTCACGCTGCTCGGCATTCCCCTTTTCTCCTCTCTTTTTCGTTAAGCGGCGCCGCCGTGCTTCGATCGAAGCGAGCTTTCGGCGTGGCGCAGCTTCGCGAAGCCGATCCGCAAGGCGTACGCAGCGATTGACAAGGCCGCGAGGCGATTAATAATCGATAGCTGTTAGGTGGTTGCTGGCATAATGGGATTCGGATGGAGCGAGCGAGTCTCTCTTCGGAGGTCTCTCGCATGGCTGGCGCGAGCCGTAAATAAGCGCTTGCGACGTGGGCCTTCGCTCCACCTGCTGTTGCCGGGCCGAACGAGTTTAATGATTGTTTAATGGGCGCGCGCGTCGTAAATTATCCTCGCTCTCGCTCTCGCTCTCTCTCTCTCTCTCTCTCTCTCTCTCTCTCTCTCTCTGTCTCTCTTTGCGAAAATTGGCTGCGCGCGTATGCGTCGGGGCCCGGGTGGGTGGATTGCGGCTGAGTTACGGCGAGTTTCGACGTCTCGCTTAGGCTTTGTTGGCGATAACGACGAAAGAGCTCGGGTCGCGCGCCATGAGAAACTCTCCTTACCTCCAACACGAACCAGATCTGGTCGTACTCTGTCTTCCTGCCGGAGCGCTTGCGGTACACCCCGTAGAAGCTCGGCAGGTTCGGGTGCTCTGAGAAGTCGCGTAGCACTCGGTACTCCTCCACTATCAGCGGCTGCGTCTCCGGAGTCAGCTTCTGAATCTTTATGGCTACTTTTCTGCCTGAAAGAACGGGCCGCCGCGGTCATTCTGCCGTTTGCCTCGCCGAACGAGTTGTCGAACAAATGGACGCGCGTCGTTTCGTTCGAAAATGGCCTATAAGCCGGCATATCGAGTGGAGCGACACTGCCACTTTCGACGCGAAACTGAAGTGACCTCTCAGCCCAGATATAGAATGTACTCACTGGCTTCCTCGTCGACGGCCTCGTAGACGTCGCCGCAAACGCCACTGCCGATGCGATCTCGCAGCACGTATCTCTTGCCGGGATCTTGGATGCTGTCGAGGCGCTGCAGCTTCTCCTGGCCACCACCGCCGCGGTCCTGATCTCGACCACCGCGTTCGCGACTGCCACCACCACCATCATCTCCTCCTCCTCCTCTTCCTCCTCCTCCGCGATGACGCCTCTCGTACTCGTAGTCCTCGTCCTCGTCTTCCTCGTCCCGGCCGCCTCGTCTCCCACCGCCGCCACGGCGTCCGTAGTCGCTCATCCTTTGGCGCCTACTCCGCGCGCTCACCGCTCAATCTGCAAATGGTTTTCGCATCTTTCACGCTCGACCGACTGTTCGTTCGAAGCCTTTTTCCACATTCCAGCCCACGACTAGTCGCCACGGATAACTCGCCAGCCAAATGCAAACGCTAGCTTCTACAGTAACAATTTTATTACCAGCAGCAGTCCGAAGACTCGTTACGTTGAAAATTGTCGACAAAGCATTTGCTGGGGGATGGGGGATTCAGGAAGGTAACGAGCCAAAGCAATTGCCGTCTTGATTCGCGTGTGAAAATGCGAGTCTAATGAAAATTGCAGTCGGCCGCGGGGATCGAGGAACTCGAGCGAAATGAAAGGTACGCGGACGGCTGCACAGCTGACGAATGGCCCTCGAGAATGGTAATCAGCTGGAGTATCATCCGTATTCCGTGCGCGCGACTTTCGATGTGGAGAGAGAGAGAGAACGACATAATTAGATCTCTCAGGAGCGCTTCGGCTGTGCGCATCCTACACACGTGCGGCGTTCGAGGTCGAGGGTTTCGTGTCGTTTCGCAAGAAGCTCGAGAGCCACACACGCGCGCGTCCTTTCCGCAGCGCGCGATGCACCTTCAAAGTCGAGTGCTAATTAGCTGTTGCATTAATGGCTAATTAGCCGGCAGCAGCTTCGACGAGAGTGCTGATCATGAATTATAGATGCCAGCGACGGCGGCGGCGGCCTGCCTATACGTGTGCCGAGCGTGTGTCTGCTGTCTTGTACCGAATTTATTATGCTCTCGCCACGGCAGCTTGGTACGGCAGCTCGCCCGCAGCCGCGGCCAGTTGCTATTGATTTTTAATTGAATTTAGCGCTGGCGTGGCGAGGCTATCGATCGGCGGCCGTCGCGACCTAGCGATGTTGCCGCCGAGCGACAAAGGCTGCCCCGAAGGCCGAAGCGCGATCGGCAGGAGCCGCGTGGGCGACGGGATTGCGTAAGGCGCAAGGCGCTTCCGGCCGCGGAGCAGCCGCAAGCCCGGCGATGAGAGAGCGCGACGAAGGGGCACAGGGCGGCGGGCAGGCCCCGCGAGAGCGAGCGCGGGAACTTGCGGGGCTTTGCCTAGCGAGCCCCGTGCACGTGTGCGCATTATCGACTCGTTCACGATTGCGCAAGTCTCGACGATGCCCAGCCTGAATGTCGATGCGCGGCGGCCGAGGGCGAGAGAGACGCGCGCGCATATAGCGTAGCTCTTCCTTGAGATCGACTTATATTATACTTGCGAGGAGAGAAGGGTTGGAGGTTCGATTAGGCTTTAATTGGATGCCGCAGTAAGCCTCGAGTCGAGGACGATCGAGCGTGCGCTTTCTTGACGGAAGGCAGCGGTCGCGCACTTTCAGTTTTGGGCACTACTGAAAGTCATGAAAGTCATGAAAGTTAATTGGCTTTTCCAGGGTTCGACTGGGGGGCAGCGTCCGGGCGCGCTCGTTACCCGTGGCGAGCGCGTTCCCAGCGTAGTGGGATTTTCTCGTTGCCTTTGAAAATGAAGATCCTCCGGGATGGCCTAACGAGGCGCTTTAATGAACGGCGATATCGTCGGGAGCTTACGCTAATCCCAGGCCGTTGGGCAGGCTGCCGCGGCACAAAAGTTCAAAGGTATTCGCGGACAAGTGAGAAGCGAGGGGGGAGGAGGGAGCTCGTATTCCCGCATACCTGCTCGGGCAGAAAAAGCTTTAATCAAAATGACGAGGAGCGAGGAGGCGCGCGGGTCGGCGGCCAGGAGACAGGTTTCTCGGTACACGTGTCGCGCCTCGCTCGCATAAATTAGATCAATTTGGCGGGCGCTCGGCGGGGCGCTTTTTGCCGGGCGATCGGAATGCGCGCCGCGCTCCCGGCCGCGGGAAGGGAGGCCTCGGGGCCGACCGGGCGGAGAGCGGCCCGCGCGAGGGTGCATATTCAGAAGGTGGAAAGCACTTGCGGGCGTCGGCGCGAGGCGTTTGAAGTAAGCTCACCTTGTCGCTCGTCGCTGTCGCCTCTGTGCCCTCTGCCGCGGCTGCGGAAGCTCGCTCCCACGCGCGCGCGCGCGCACGCGAGAAAGCTCGTGCCAGCGCGTCTAATTAAGACGTCTGCCGCCGGGGGCTGCCGCCTCGAGACTGGCGCGCGCCACCCGCAGAAGGGCTGCTGCTGCCGCCGCTGCTGCTGCTGCCGTCGCCGCTGCCGGAGCTCTCCAGGCTTCCATGATCCAATAAGGCCGGCTTAATTAACTGACTGTCGACTCGCAAGCCTGTTAGCTCATTGATTTGCCGACCTATAGCGCGCTGGCGCGCTTCCTCTCCCCCCGCTCACCTGTGTTTTTCCACTGCATGTGCGCGCTCCTTTTTCGATTCTCCGCCGCGCGGCAAATTGGGCGAGCGACATCGATGCTCGACCAACGCCTACGTGACCTGCAGCAAGCGACGCGCACGCGATCCACTTTCGCCGCGGAGCCGACCACCACCGCGTTTCATCCGCCTTACCATTGTTAATCTGCTTGTTCCCGTTTTGTCTGTCGCACGCCGACCCGTCGAACGTGTTGCTTTGAGCCTCGACCGAACACGCTGCTCTCTTATCCTGGCTCGCGGATTTCACGCACGTGTCCGACGAGTGCGCAGTGCAGCGCGCATGCATTGAACTTTCGACGGTCGATGTTGACCAGTCTTTCGGGATTTGTCCCTTCGTTAAACAATCTTTGATCACATACACGAAATATCTACGTTGATCATAAGAAATTGTCTGTCGATAAATGGTTTTTTTTGTACCACGGTCATTCTGGAGCCGACTACGAGAGAAAATCGAAGTACGAAGAGAAATTACCGAACGGATTATCGACAGCCACGAGCCGACAGTCGAAAGCCAAGACTGAAACTCGTATAGCTTTCGAAAAACGCACCGACGTGAAAAAAGTCGCGACCATATCGAGTATTCCCATCTATCTTTTCTTCGCGAAGCGGCGATCGAGCTCGTCCCGATGAGATTCACGAGCGCTTAATTAAAAAGAAAAAAAAAGAGCAGGCGAGAGCTGTCCAAGTGTCGCCGGGAGTCGCGTACTCGATCGCAAGAAAAACTCAGAATACTAATGCCGTGCGATCCCCGGAGAAAAAAAAACGACTCGCGAGATTAACAAATCGATTCCGCTCCCTTAAATTAGCCCGTCACTTTATTTTTCTTTCTTTTGCCTCGTCCTCATCCGATTCCCGGCTAATTAGCGCGACACACTGTCGTGGTCATCGATATCGAACGTAAACGAGTGTGAGAAAGGTGGATGCAGAAGACACAAACAGTAGACTTGGCAATGAATTTAAGGAACTGTCTTTATTGTACGCATTATAATACAGATTCGTTGCGCAGCCGAACCACCAAATATCGAGATTCCCACGCTGCGTTCATTACTAGTAATACTGCAGTGGAGGCGTTATACACTTTGAATGGAAAAATTAAAAATAGTAAAAAAATACAGACAAAGAGGAGGGAGAGAGAGAGAGAGAGAGAGAGAGAGAGAGAGAGAGAGAGAGAGAGATGTCGTTAATCAACAGTTACACAAATATATTACAAGCCCGCTTACAGCGCCTACGTATGTGTACGTACTTGGTGTGAGTGTGTGCGTTCATTTCCGCTGTGTCGTTTCATGTGGGGGATGAATTGGCGACTAAAGAGTTTATTTTTTACTCGTAATTCACTCGTTCGTTCGCTCGCGCGCGCGCACACTCGGCCGCGAAGAAGACTAACGCGGCCACAATAAATAACCTCCGCGTAGGGAGGGAAGGGGATCGACAGAGTGGTTAGAGAGAATAGACAAGACG